>NW_027421446.1:0-68778 GCF_009905375.1 Apium graveolens
TCTCATTTTACTAGCCAAATTACTTTTTGTCCTTGCATGCAAAATGACCCAATTCTTGCTAGAGGGATACTTTTATCAATTACTAATTCCACTCACATTTAGTCAAATTAAAACCATAAAACAAGCACAAGTTGTCATGATCATTTCATTTTTCACTCCACACTCCACCCTCACCTCACTCTCTCCTCCCTCTCGGCTCAACCCCCCTCTCGGCCTTCCCATAGCTGAAGCCCCCACCCCTCTTTTTCTTCATTCTTTCACTCAAACATCCATCTTATATAATCTTACTCCCTATTTTTTTCATATATAATCCAAAGAGTTTAGAGTAAAAAGTGTATGTGTTGATCTTGCATGTCATATTTTAACTAGAACTCAAAATACAATCTTGATTCTCATGGATTTAAGATTGTATTATGAGGGAACTACAAGGAATGGTGAAATTCCAAGTCATGAGAGTGAAGCTCTTGTTTTTAATGGTCATTCTCCTTCCATTTCATTCGGCTATGACCATAAGGGAACCGAATGAATGGTTCTTAATGATGTTTCTTTGTGGCCTTGTTGATTTTGAATGTTTATGTGATGATAGCTTGGTTTTGGAAATAAAAACTTGATAAAACCCTTTGCATGTTAAATGATCATATAGATATGGTTAATGCTAGGCTTGCATGTTAATTTTATGATAAAATTTATTATGGAAATCATATTGTTTTGACTTGTAAATTCGAAGGCATGCATGCATAGATTCAACTCATGATTTTGAAAATTCTTGATCATTTGGATTGATAATTGTTAATAGGCTTTAATTTTCAGTTGAGTTAAGATATTGATTTTGATTTGTGCTCCTTGATATGTGATTTTAATTCGAATATATATGGAGGATATAAGTTGTTATTTTCGAAAACTTGATGACTTGTAATTAGTGTATTGTATTAACTCTTATTTTGCTATATTGTACCTTAGGTAAGAATGATCTCCACTAAGACAATATTGAATGTGGGAGTAGTAGTTCAGTAGATTTCCTTGGTTGAGGTTAGGTTGGGTTTTGATTGATGTTTGGTTGGGTTTGTCAAGTGAGAATCATGGTGGAAAGGGGAACATTAGATTCTGCAGAATTTCAGTTTGGTACCATGAGGTTTAGAGTGAGATTTGACCTTGTCATTATCGTGCACTTTGAGGACCAAGTCACCAGACTTTAGCACTAGGAGTATACATTAGGTTTTAGGTATTTGTTAGAGGTTTATAGGTCGTTTGGTTAGGTGCACGAGTGAAAACACAAAATCTGTCCAGCAGGGGACAGTTTTGCTACAACTTAGAAATGGGAAGTTTTGACCATGTCATAGGTAGGCCCTCATTAGTCCCTGTTTGGCCTTAGTTAGAGGGAGTTTCAGGGGAGTTATTCCAGCCATATTTCATAGGATTTGAGTTAGAATCATGTGTCACAAGTTAGTTCAAATCAGGACCCTTTTATGTCCCGAAAACAGGGGAAACATGGACTTTAAGCTTAGGCCTAGGGAGGCCCAAGCTAGGCCCTTGAGCCACACCATGTTTGGGAGTTGAATTATGATCAGAAGAGCCTAGTGTAGAAGTTTTAGAGGTAAAATTGAAGTATAAGAGTGTCAAATGCACCCAAGAAATCATAGATGTCATCCTGAAATCACTATAATGAGCACATTCACTTTTCACATAGTTTTAGAGCACGTAAGTGTGAATATTTTATTGACCACCATATTTTAAAGATAGCTTAAAGTCAGTAGAGTGAAAGGCCCAATTCAGGGTCAATAGGAATTGGATGGTTTAGTAAAGGCACTTCGAGTTAGGAGGTCAAAATTTGGAGTTTTGTCTAGTTTAGCGACCAAGTGACTTAAGTAAGTGGAGCGAGATCATCCAAATTATTGATGCAATATAATGTGTGTTATATTATTTTGTACTTAAATGTGGTATGTGAGCATATGTGGCTATGTGTACTATTATGCTATAAGGTGATCGTAAATATGTGTGTATATAGGCCTAAGAGCCATTGTGTATAATTTCGGTTTACAAATAGGTTGAGTTGGTGAGAATATATTATAATGAGGTTATTATTATTTGTGTAGGATCTCGTGACGAGGATAAACTTGCCATTAAAGTCGAGTAAAGCTTCCAGTTGCTCCTACCTGACAGTCAAGTCAGCCTTTCTCAAGGCAAGTGATTCAACCTATCTTTTTGTTTACAGTGCAAGTGTGCGATAAAAAGTTCTTATATATGATGCGAGTATTCTAATTCACCTTGATATACATGAACCAAGTGGGTTCAAATCTATCTTCGTATTATATGAAAATGCCATGAACCCTCAAGTGTTTATTGCAAGTAGTTTAACTTTACTTGAAGATTGCTATGGAAGTAAATCAAAAGTCATACCATGCTAGTATACCAAAGTAATTGTGATGTTAAACCATGTGCAAGTTATACTCAGTAACCTTATCTTGATACCTAAAAGTCAGATATTCCTTAACGTTTGTTCATGATTGCATGATAACCCTATCCTTACCATAAAGCACGATACTCTGTTATACCTTGAACTGATGCTCAATTTCTTTATATTTAATACCTATGTCTTATCTGGAACCATTACCTTGAACCTAGTTTGACTTTGTTCCTTCATACTATCCAATAACCTTGCTAAATCTCATTGTCAAAATCCTTATAAACAGAAACCTTGTAATTCCCTTGATAATGTATAGTTTAGTGGATCATGGCCTTGAAATTTAGTGGATCTATTCCCAGTGCTTCAAAGTTGATCTAGAACCCTTGATAAACATGGTCATTGTTTAAGAAATTAACTGTCAATTGGCATCAGTTTTTTTTAAATAAAAAGGTTAAAATTTGGTTTTCGAGTCCCAAAGGGGGACAAATATTTTCTTTAAATAGTGGATCTAGACTGAGACGCAAGTCCTTTCCGCTCTTAATTTGTAGGCTTAAAAGTTGCCTAGGGATCCCAATTAATGTTCTAGAACCCAGCGAGGTTCGGGATTACTTCGCGGCTGATCACCGGCTGTAAACCGTAGCGTCATAAAATGGTTTTTGATAAAGAAATGGTTTGAATTGTTTTGTTACAAGTAAATGATGCCATCACCCAAAAGTTTATCTCTTGTTATTATTAGCTCTTCCTTCACATTGTTATTCTTTTATTTTGTTTTATGTATTGTATTGTATAGCACTTGTTGAACATTTGGCTCACTACTTGCTTTCACCCTGATATTACAGCTAGCAGATATGGTTAGATTCAAGCAGACAGCGCGTAAGACTTGTGATGCCGATTCGTATGTTCGAGCTCAGGTAGAATAAGTGACCGTTTTGTGTGAGGACTCGATATTAAAAATTAGGTTGTAATAGTTAATAGTGTTGTGCTGTTCCAAACCCTAAACTGTAAGATCTTGGATTCAGATGTATTTATTTCCTTTTTGTTAACTATTGTAATAAGTTGTATTATATATATTGTTAAGTCGGGGCGTGATAGGTTTTGGTATCATAGCTACGATTTAGAGTCCCTAAACAGCCTAAATAGGTTATAGGATATATGTATAAGTTATAGGATATGATGCGAGAGAGTAGGTGAAGTGAATCTATTATTAATACTCCTCTTATATATCTATGTATTGTTTGTCAGCAAAGGGCGCATTCCTCATCATCCTCTGAGCCGACTGACACCATTGCTTTCTCCGTGTATGCTTAGTTGAGGCGCGAGTTCGACATGCTTCAGGGCAAGTACGATCGACTGTTAGACCGATTGAAGAACGTGTATCCGGACACAGCCGAAACTATGAAGGAAAGCCTAATAAGCAGATGACTGCGAGACTTTGGTTCAGTACATCAACACTAAGCTTGATGTTGTTGTGGAGCCTTAGTTCTTTCCATTATCTACCTTTCATGTTGTTGTATCATTGGACTTTGTAGAATTCCCTGTTGTTTCCTTTAAACTAGCATGTTATTCCTAGATTCAGACTTTATTCTAATCTTGATGTACCTTGACCTTAAAATTTCAATTATTATGCACTATCGTTCTATTTGCTTTCAATTATTTTTATGCCTTTATATGTATCACCCTTATTGCTTAATTTGAAACCCGCCCTCATATGTGAATAGAATGTCATGTGACACCCTACCCTCGAATTTTCTTATTGTTCATACCTGTTTGATATAACTTTTATTTCAGGATCATGCCACCCAAAAAGAAGAACCCAACAACCACATCTACCACAGATCCTAATATTCTTCAATTACTAGAAACCCTACAACAGCAAACAAATAATATAGCTCAACAACAAAGAACTCTTCAACAATAATTTGAAAACCAAGATAACCATGAACCACACCAACCACCTAATCCACCAGTACCACCTTGACAAGTTGTCACTTTCAAGGCTTTTCAGAATGTGAACCCACCTGCATTTTATGATACCATGATCCAGTAATAGCTAACACATGGATTAAGGAAATGGAAAGAGCTTTTGAATTGGTACAGTTAGGGATGAACAGAAGATAACATATGCTACTTACTTCCTGAAGGGCGGAGTCATTTATTGGTGGGATTCAGTGAAAGCTATGGAGGCAAATCAGCAAGTTTCTTGGGAAAGATTTAAGAAGTTATTTCTGGAAAAGTATTACCCTAAGTACATGCAGAATCAGATGGAGCTTAAATTTCTTGAGTTGAAGCAAGGGAGTATGACTGTACTGGAGTATGAGAAGAAGTTTACAGAACTGTCAAGGTTTGTGACAAAGTATACCAACAGTGAGGAGGAAAAAGTAAAGAGATTCCAACAAGGGTTAGAGTCTTGGATCAGAGATAGAGTGGCTATGTTTGAGCTTGATACTTATGCAGAGAGTAGTACAGAAAGATGCTCTGATTGAGAGTAATGGGATGCAGTCAAGGAAGGAAAAGGATAAAAAGAAGAGAAAGGTTCCATTTTATGGAGAAAAGTTTGAAGCTGGAAGCTCGCAAGACAGGAGTGTGAAAATGATTGGATTCCACAAAGGCGAAAATTTTCAGAAGAAGGGAAATTTGAATAAAAGACAAGAATCAAAGGGGAACAACCAGGCAAGCCAAGGGCAAGTTGGAGAAAATAGATTTCAGAGATCAGAATCCAAGCATTGTGGAAAAAGACACCCCGGAGTGTGTAATAAGCTGAACATGACATGTTATAGATGCAACCTGAAGGGACATTTGGCTAACGAGTGTAAGATACCGAAGTCGAGAGTTACATGCTACAAGTGTGGAAAGACTGGACACATAGCTAGGGAGTGCAAGTCAACCGAACCAGTCAAGGCTTTGATGAACATGGCAAGTACTCTGTTATACCTTGAACTGGTGTTCACTTTCTTTATATTTTAATACCTATGTCTTATCTGGAACCATTACCTTGAACCTAGTTTGACTTTGTTCCTTCATACTATCCGATAACCTTGCTAAATCTCATTGTCAAATCCTTTTAAATAGAAACCTTGCAATTCCCTTGATAAAGTATAGTTTAGTGGATCATGGCCTTGAAATTTAGTGGACCTATTCCCAGTGCTTCAAAGTTGATCTAGAACCCTTGATAAAGATGGTCACCGTTTAAGAAATTAACAGTCATTGGCATCAATTTTTTTTTAAATAAAAAGGTTAAAATTTAGTTTTCCAGTCCTAAAGGGGGATAAATATTTTCTTTAAATAGTGGATCTGGACTGAGACGCAAATCCTTTCCGCTCTTAATTTGTAGGCTTAAAATTTGCCTAGGGATCCCATTAATGTTCTAGAACCCAGCGAGGTTTGGGTTTACTTCGCGGCTGATCACCGGGTGTAATCCGTAGCGTCATAAAATGGTTTTTGATAAAAAAATGGTTTTGAATTGTTTTGTTACAAGTAAATGATGCCATCACCCAAAAGTTTATCTCTTGTTATTATTAGCTCTTCCTTCACATTGTTATTCTTTTATTTTGTTCTATGTATTGTATTGTATAGCACTTGTTGAGCATTTGGCTCATTACTTGCTTTCACTCTGATATTACAGCTAGCAGATATGGTTAGATTCAAGCAGACATCGCATAAGACTTGTGATGCCGATTCGTATGTTCGAGCTCAGGTAGAATAAGTGATCATTTTGTGTGAGGACTCGATATTAAAAATTAGGTTGTAATAATTAATAGTGTTGGGCTGTTCCAAACCCTAAACTGTAAGATCTTGGATTCAAATGTATTTATTTCCTTTTTGTTAACTATTGTAATAAGTTGTATTATATATTGTTAAGTCGGGGCGTGACACAAATGCATCAATTCAAAACTTAATAGAGCATTATAAAGTGTCATAAATGCCACTCAACATACCCCCAAACTTGAAGCGAAGCTTGTCCTCAAGCATAAATAGACTCAAAGAACAAGAAACAAAAATGCATGAATGCAACTAATTGAATGTAATGATCCCAAGAGAATAACTAAACCAATCAACAGCAACATCTCAACAAATGCAGTTACTCGCATAAAGATCAATCAAATCATACAAATCAACTTACAAACTAGAGACGTGCGTGTGTGCAACTGCTTACAGATATACTATCACAACTAGATCAATAATCATGACTCACTACTCATCAAGGCAATCGCAATGTTATAAATAAAATAAAAGCTAGACTCAAAATAACTTATAACATTTCAATTCTTATATCGGAGTTTTATATGGATTCATGCTTTTATTCAAACAAAACAACACACATATTTTTATTTGATCGTGTAATGAGTGAGGTCCATAAAAGACTTATACAATAGTACCCATGTAACGAGCGTTAGGTTAGTGGATCCCAGACTATATAAGCCTTAGGTCACTAGGCAGAAAGTCCCCAAAGAACTTAATAACTCGAGTACTAAAGAGCCCACTCGTGAGCAATTATAAATAACACTTATTTTTTTTCTTTTTCTTTTCTTTCTTTTTTTTTCTCTTTATCTTTTTTTCAATTTCTGATCGAGTGCGTTTCGCTCCATCTCGTTCAACCCTAGACTACTCATATAAATATGAGCTGACTACTAGCCATTTGACACCTAGCCACAATAACTAGCGATGAAATCCAATTTTTCACCAATTTCTAAAAATCCATGTTTTTTATTTAAGAGAATATCCTAAATTTTAAGTATAAATAAGCGATTAAACCTCGACAAACAAACAAACCATGATCAAGATCTAGCACTTAAACAACCTATAAGACTTAGTGAAATACAATTATCTCTAGCATGCGAATTAACTTAATACGACTCAACATCTCTAAATACAACATCACTGCACTAGCATCAATATCACAATTCAATCGGAAAAATCATCTACAGGATCATGTTATAATGCAAATACATGAACTATATGACAAACTAACATAAAAACTACCAAAAATAAAAAACTACATGGCAAAATATGCAACTATATGAACTTAATATCATGAATATGAAAACTATATACGACTGGCATAAAACATATTCCTTCAACTACTACCCCTAAACTTAAATTTTCACTATCCTCAGTGAAGGTAACAGTAAGGAATCAGGCATACCTAATCAGAATCAGGCTCCTCACCCTCAACGAGTGGAGTTTCATGTGTGTCCGGAGGTGGATACATGGAATTCTCACCAAATACTGGCCACTGGATGTCAACACCGGTGGCTCTGAAAGCTATCCCCAATGCCTGGGAGAGATCACGTGCAAACCTGCTGTAGATGTCTGCATCACATCCATCCTCCTAGTCAGATGCCTGTACTGCGTATTTCCCTTCTTCGATGGTTCCTGGAACTGTGATGGCTCTATCTCCTCACCCAACTGAGCTCTCCAACCTACCGTACAGGCATACTTAGAACCACCAGCATACATCTGATCTGCTGGTCGCTTGCCCGGAAGCATATCAAATGAATAACCAAGCCCCTTAGGATCGGACTTACCACCATACCACTCCATCATGTTCAATATAATCGAACTTTCAATAACAAAACTAGGGAGTTGAAGCTGCTCATGTGCGGCCCAATGAACACGAACTGCCGCACACAACCTCGTCACTATGGATGCATAGGGTATAGAACCCGTAGTGCTCCCTCTCAAAAATCTCAGCATACCATGGTGAATAATCCTACTAATGTCTACATAATCACCCTTCAGAATACCCCACAATAAACGTGCTCGTTCCACAGTAACCTCATGCATATGAGAAGATGGCAATATATTCGCACAAATATAGGCATTCCAAGCGCGTGCTAACCTGTTCATACAAGAACAGGCAATGTGGCATAATCAGTTGTGCCCCTCTTGAGCTTCTAATGAGTCTTTGGAGCACATAGTGTTGCAACAATAAAATCCAAATCAAAATCCTCTGGAGTCTTATCATTCCAAATATCCTGGTCGGGCTTTTTCATGGGCTGATTAATTACCCTCCTTATCGCCCTTGCACTATACTCCACCTTCATCCCCCTAACCATCGTGAAGCCATTCTTCTTCACCTTTGCATTAATATAGAACTCTCGAACAACACTCATGGGTACATCAGCGGGTGCCTCACAAAAGAAACCGAGCCCATCTCCCGAATCGTCTCCAATACCTTACCATCCTTCCCCGATGGCAGAAAACCTCGCTCCTTGATGATCGACTTAGAGAGAAGCCTCGTATACTCCACTTCAGTCTCGGGAGTAGAGAACCTCGGCCTTACACCATCCACACTAGAAGAATCAGTGCTGCTGCTGCTTACTTGTGTTTTTGTCTATTGGGCGCCATTAGAATTGAGTAGAGAGAATAAGAGTTTTATATTTGAGAGAAAATTTGTGTTTAAGAATTTATGAGGTGGTGAAGAAGTTTATGTATAAGTGTATGTATATATAGGTGGTGAAAAGAGAATTGTATATGGAATAGAAGTGGGATTTGATTATGGAATAATGGGAGTAATGGGTTTGATTTGGAGAGGGAAATTTGGGATGTGGGGGAGTAAAATTCGGTTAGGAATTGATTTCGTAGCAAAAATCCCGATTTTTCTCTTCAAAACTGCCTTTTATTTTTTATGAGTCGGGACCATGGCGCGGGCGCGCACTAGGACAGCGCGGGCGCGCGCAACTTCTACCAAATCGGCATGGCCGCGCGCTGGATCAGCGCGGGCGCGCCGTGTTTCTGTAATTTCAGCGCGGGCGCGCCTGGCTTTTAAAGTCGGACCTGAATTTTTCTCTTTTTCTAATTTTTTTGTGATTTTCTCTTTTCTTCTTGCTTCCTATACTTACTAATATACAATAAACTTGGGTTGCTTTCCAAGAAGCGCTGGCTTTATGTGGTTAGCATGATGTAGAAACTCGAGATCAAACGGACAATAAAACAGCACTAACCACCTCGCGGTTTGCCGTGTCACCATAGTAATGCTTCAACCTCTGACCATTTACCTTGAATGCTTGGCCCAGATCATTCTCAAAAATCTCCATCGCTCCATTTGGAAACACAGTTTTGACAACAAACGACCCTAACCATCTTGACTTTAACTTTCCAGGAAAAAGACGAGGAGACGAGAGTTGAAAAGAACTTATTGCCCCGGCACAAATGATTTGAGCACTAGACCCCGATCGTGCCACCTCTTGACTTTATCCTTATACATTTTGTTGTTCTCATAAGCTTGAAGTCGAAACTCGTCGAGCTCATTCAATTGAAGCATCCTCTTCTTTCAGCTGCATCCAAATCCAGATTCAATTTCTTCAATGCCCAATATGCTTTATGCTCTAGCTCCACCGACAAATGACACCCCTTACCATAAACCAACTGATATGGTGACATCCCTAACGGAGTCTTGTATGTTGTTCGATACGCCCAAACAGCTTCATCAAGCTTCAAAGACCAATACTTTCTTGATGGACACACAACTTTCTCTAAAATGCGCTTGATCTCCCTATTAGATACCTCAGCTTGACCATTCGTCTGAGGATGATAAGCCGTAGTAATGCGATGATTGAAATTATGCCTTTGCATCATAGAAGTGAACTTGCGGTTACATAAATGTGACCCCTCATCACTGATTATGACTCTTGGAGTTCCAAATCTTGTGAATATCTGCTTGTGAAGAAAATTAAGCACTACCTTTGCATCGTTCGTTGGAAATGCCTTAACTTCAACCCATTTCGACACATAATCAACTGCCAACAAGATATAATGATTGTTATAAGATGAGACAAATGGCCCCATGAAGTTAATTCCCCAAACATCGAAGACTTCGACCTCGAGAAGCACATTAAGAGGCATCTCATCCCTCTTCGACATATTCCCCACACGTTGACATCGATCATATTTTAAAATGAACTGATGAGCATCTTTAAACAAAGTTGGCCAAAAAAACCTGCTTGAAGAATACGAGATGCTATCTTTTCTCCACCATAATGTCATTCATAAGCCGTTGAGTGGCAATCTCGCAAGATCCCCTCTTTTTCACTATAAGGAATACATCTCCTGATGATTTGGTCAGCTCCTTGGTGAAAAAAAGGCTCATCCCACATATACCACTTCATTTCATGTAGAAATTTTTTCCTTTAAGCGGGACTCAACTCTGGAGGCATAATGTTACTTAAAAGGTAGTTCACAATATTGGAAAACCACGGTTCTTCTACTTGCACTCCAAATAACTGCTCATCGGGAAAAGACTCATTAATTAAAGACTTATCTCGTGAAGTAGCAATTGGATCCTCTAAACGCGAGAGATGATCGACGACTTGATTTTCAGTCCCTTTTATGTCCTTGATCTCTAACTCAAACTCCTGAAGTAAAAGAACCCATCGAATCAACCTTGGCTTCGAGTCCTTCTTCGAGATGAAATATCGAATTGCTGCGTGATCAGTGAAAACTGTCACCTTCGTCCCAAGTAGATACGATCGAAATTTCTCAAAACCATAAACGATAGCCAAAAGTTCTTTCTCAATAGTGGTGTAGTTTAGTTGAGCACCATTAGAAGTCTTACTAGCATAGTAGACTACATGAAATATGTTGTTCTTGCATTTCCCAAGAACTGCTCCAACTGCATAGTCGCTTGCATTGCACATCATTTTAAATGGTTCAGACCAATTAGGTGCAGTTATGACAGGTTCCGTAATCAAACTCTTCTTCAATATCATAAAAGCAGCACACTCATTATCAAACTTGAAAGGAATGTCTTTTTCTAGCAAATTGCACAACGGCTTCAAAATCTTCGAGAAGACCTTGATGAAACGCCTATAGAAACCCGCATGCCCAAGAAAACTGCGAATTCCCTTAACAGATATGGGTGGAGGCAGATTTTCGATCACCCCCACCTTGGTTTTGTCCACCTCAAGCCCCTTGCTAGAAACCTTTTGACCAAGAATGATGCCTTGGCGCACCATAAAATGACATTTCTCCCAATTGAGAACCAAGTTGGTCTCAACACACCTTTTCAATACTAACCCAAGATTGTGCAAGCATTCATCATAAGAAGTTCCAAAGACCGAGAAATCATCCATGAACACTTCTACGTTATTTCCAATCATATCTGAGAAGATATCCATCACATCTCTAAAAAGTGGCTGGCGCTCCATATAGCCCAAAAGAATCTCTTCGGAATGTAAAAGTGCCTAAAGGAAATGTGAATGTAGTCTTCTCTTGATCTTCTGGAGTGATACAAATCTGATTATATCCTGAATAGCCATCCAGAAGACAATAGTAATCATGCCCAGCCAATCTATCAAGCATCTAATCAATGAAAGGAAGAAGGAAGTGATCCTTCCTCGTAGCATTGTTCATCTTTCTATAATCCATGCAAACTCTCCATCCTATAACTGTTCATATAGGAATAAGCTCATTCTTCTCATTTGCTACCACAGTGATACCACCTTTCTTTGGCACACATTGAATCGGGCTCACCTATGAACCGTCAGAAATAGGTAGATGATCCTTGCATCTAGCCACTTGAGGATTTCCTTCTTCACAACCTCTTTCATGATCGGATTTAGCCTTCTCTATTACTCAACAGTAGGCTTGCTTCCTTCCTCTAGCAGAATTTTGTGCATACAATAAGAAGGGCTGATTCCCTTGATATCTGCTATAGTCCAACCAATTGCCGATTTGAATTCTCTAAGAATTCTCAAGAGCTTCTCCTCATCGGTACCTGAAAGGTCAGATGCAATAATAACAGGAAAAGTAGATGCATCACCTAAAAATACATACCTCAAATGTTTAGGTAAAGATTTAAGCTCAAGAGTAGGAGCTTCCTCAATAGATGGCTTGAGGCGCTTCGAAGAACTTTTCAACTCCTCCAATCCAAGAGATTCAAAAGGCATATCCATCTTTCGCTTCCAGGGAGAAGCATTCAAATATTGTAAGTGCTCATCACAGTCATCATCTTTGCTATCAGAATTCCCCAATAAGGCCTTCTCTAAGGCATCGGACCTTAGCAATCGATCGATTTAAGAATTAACCACAGTATCGACTATTTCCACCTTTAAACACTCCTCATTTTCTGTAGGAAATTCCATGGTATTGAACACATTAAAAGTCACATCCTGATCCATCACTCGCATGGTAAGCTCACCTTTCTACACATCTATCAAGGTTCGACCAGTAGCCAAGAAAGGTCTTCCCAAGATTATGGGAATTTTCTTATCCTCCTCGAAATCAAGAATTACAAAATCAGCAGGGAAAATGAGTTTGTCCATCTTGACCAAGACATCTTCCACAATATCTCGCGGATATGTAATAGAACGATCGACCAACTGCAAAGTCATGTATGTAGGTTTTGGATCAGGTAAGTCCAACTTTTTGAAGATTGACAATGGCATCATATTGATGCTAGCTCCCAAGTCACATAGACACTTATAAAATGACACATTTTCAATGATGCAAGGAATAGTGAAGCTTCCAGGATCTTTAAGCTTCAGAGGCAATTTCTGTTGCAATACAGCACTGCATTCCTCCGTGAGAGCGACGATCTCTAAGTCATCAAGCTTCACCTTCCTAGAAAGAATATCTTTCATGAAATTCGCGTAACTAGGCATTTGCTCAAGAGTTTCAGCAAAAGGTATGTTGATATGAAGTTTCTTGAACACCTCTAGAAACTTTGCAAACTGCTTATCCAGTTTCTTCTTCTGTAGCCTCTTAGGAAAAGGAGGTGGATGATAGATCTGTTTCTCCCATGTATTACCCTCAGGAGGAGTGTGCTCAACAGTAGTCTTTCTTGGTTCCACTTCAGCTTCCTTCTACACTTCTTCTTCATCAGCCTCCACTTCAGAATCTGGAGTCTTAGCTTGTTCAGGATTCACAACATTACCATACCTCAATGTGATTGCTTTAACATGCTCCTGAGCTTCCTTTTTGCCTGGCACTTCATACTTGGAAGTGTGCCAGGTTGACGATTTAGTAATGCATTAGCAATTTTGCTGATTTGATTCTCCAAGGTCTTGATAGAGACAACTTGGCTCTTGCACATAAGTCTCAACTCCTCCAATTCAGATTTTTCATTAGATTGAGGTAACTGTTGAAGTTGAAGTTGTTACTTTGGGGCATATTACGGTTGTTGAAAACCAGGAGGGTTATACTGCCTTGCTGTATATGGCTGATAAGATTGTTGCACCGTATGATTGTTGCTCCAGTTGAAGTTAGGATGATTGCGGTTATTCGGATGATAAGTGGCTGGAGCTTGTTGTTGTGATATCTGAAAGTTGCTCACAAATTGAGCTGATTCGCTAGAAATAGCACACTGCTCAGTTACATGTGCCCCCGCGCAAAGCTCACAAATACTTGTGATCTGGTTAACTCCATAAGTAGCCAAAGAGTCCACTTTCATTGTCAAAGCTTGAAGTTGAGAAGCTATAACAGCAGCTTGATCCACTTCCAGAATTCCTGCTACCTTTCATTGCAACATCCTTTGTGTAGAATTCTGGTATTTATTGGCTGCCATTAGCTCAATCAACTCATAAGCTTTATTGTAGCTTTTAGCCCATAAGGCTCCACATATGCTGTATCGAGCATAGGTCTAGATTTTGCTCCTAAACCATTGTAGAAATAGTTGATAATCATCCAATCAGGCATGCCATGGTGTGGGCACTTCCTCAGCATCTCCTTATATTGATCCCAAGCCTCACACAGAGATTCACCAGTTTGCTGAGCAAACTGATTAAGAGCATTCTTGATTGCATCAGTCTTCGCCATAGGAAAGAATTTAGTGAAAAACTTTTGAGCAAGATCCTCCCATTTGGTTATAGACCCTGGTGGTAGAAAATGTAACCAACATTTTGCTTTGTCCCTAAAAAAGAATGGGAATAGTCACAGCTAGATAGCATCTTCAGACACATCGTTGAACTTGAAAGTGTCACAGATCTCGATTAAATCCCTGATGTGCATGTTGGGGTCTTCTGTAGGAGAACCCCCAAACTGAACTGAGTTCTGTATCATCTGAATCGTGCTCGAATTGATCTTAAAAGTGTTAGCCGCGATGGCTGGCCTGATGATGCTTGACTGACTATCATTGATCTTAAGCTTAGAATAGTCCATCAATGCCTTAATATTATCTACTTGATCCCCATCTCTAATAATGGTGGTTCTTCGATTTTCTCTTCTTCTCCTACTTTCTCTTTGTCCTCAAAGTAAGTTAGTTCTCCATCATACTCATTTCTAATAATGTTTGACTAATGAATATTCCATCACTAACTTGCTTAACTTGTAAACCAAGAAAGTAAGTTAGTTCTCCCATCATACTCATTTCATACTTACTTTGCATTAATTTGGCAAACTTTTTGCAAAGTTTCTCATCTGTAGAACCAAAAATAATATCATCTATATAAATTTGAACAAGTATACTAGAGCCATTAACATTTCTGAAAAATAAAGTTTTATCTACAGTACCTCTTGTGAAGTGATTTTCCAAAAGGAACTTTGATAAAGTGTCATACCAGGCTCTAGGTGCTTGCTTCAGTCCATAAAGTGCTTTCAAGAGATAATAGACATGTTCTGGAAAATTTGGATCTTCAAAGCCAGGAGGTTGACTTAGATAGACTTCTTCCTCCAAATCTCCATTCAGAAAGGCACCTTTGACATCCATTTGATAGACCTTGAAGTTGGCATAGGCTGCATAGGCTAAGAAGATTCTGATGGCTTCAAGTCTTATAACAAGACCAAATGTTTCATCAAAATCTATTCCTTCTTGCTGACAATAGCCCTTAGCAACCAATCTAGCTTTGTTCCTGACAACTATGCCATTTTCATCCATCTTGTTTCTGAATACCCACTTGGTGTCTATTGGATTCTTTCCTTTAGGCTTGAGCACCAGCTTCCATACATTATTCCTTTCAAATTGGTTTAGCTCCTCCTGCATAGCTAAAATCCAATCAGGATCCAACAAAGCTTCTTCTACCTTCTTTGGTTCTTCCTGAGTTGCTCTTCTTGTTTGAACTCTAGAAGAAACATCACCAATAATAAGCTCAAAGGGGTGATCTTTTGTCCATTTCCTTTGTTGAGGTAGATTAGCTCTAGATGAAGAAACCTCATTGTTGTCTTCATGTGTGATTTAGTTTTGATTGTTAAAAACTCCCCCTGAGTTTGTGGATCTTTGATTTGAGAAAGGGGAACTTTTTATAGGTGATCTATCTTGACTTCCTGCTCCTCTTGATAACCCGACGGATGGTGAATTTTGAGTACCGACGGATGAAGCTGGTTGTCTTCCGACGGATAACGCAGACTACCTTCCGACGTGTTGGGTCCCAATGTGTTTGTAGAAGGGGGGGTTGAATACAAACGTACCAAATAATCAAATAAAATGCGGAATAAAAAATGTGAAACAAAATTCAAGTTAATAAAAATATTATTAAACTTGAAAGGTGTTACAACAACTGTATCGATTACAAGGAATTAATCTCAAATTAATTATCACAAATCTAGAATAAATTCGACATGAACTTTTTCTATTTTTGTAATAAAATAGATTCAAATGCTAAACGCAATTTGAGATTAAGTTCTAGGATTTTGATCCGCTAGATTGATACACAAGAGCAAGATAAAGATTTCTAGTGGATTGGATTTAACTTTACAATCTAGAAATTTAATCTTGAAGTATGCAGATGAAAAGATGAAATATTTCTTCTTGATTTTCTTTTCTGCCTTGTTTCTTGACTTCTGTGTTCTTAATAATAAGTTGCTGCTTCTCTGCTTCTTTTTAAATCAACAAACGAATAGAATTGACTTGGCATGACAATCCTATAGCTGGCAAGACTTTCGGTGAGACAATTGAATGAACTAGCAAGACAATCTGAATGAACTAGCATGACAATCAGAATGAACTAGCAAGACAATCATCCTCCTAGAGTAACTTTCGGTGTGACAATTGAATAGGCCTAGCATGACAATCGGTATGACAATCCTGATTGTCATGCTAGTTCATTTTCAATTGTCTTGCTGATTTAATGCTTGAATTTAATCCAATTAAACTTCTGAAAATTCCTAGAATTAATTCAGAATTAATTAATCAATTAATTCAATTAATAAATAAATTATTCTTGCAGATATAATTTATTTTCTTAATTAAATTAGATGACTTAATTAATTAATAGAGAATTAATTCTAGTCTTGAGCAGCAACCATTCTTCTGCAAATCTTCTGAAAATCACTGAAAATTATGAATCAATTCCACCACTTCAACGTTGACACTCGATGTACTGTCTGGTTCATGAGTGACTAACTTCCGTGACGTTTCTTCATGTCTTGACTTTGACACTTTGATTTTCTTCAGATTAAATCCTTGTAATTATTGATACCTGACGAGATCTCTGTCACTTGATTAAATCCACGATCTTGATTTATATCACTGAGGCATGATCAACTTCTTGAACTTCTTCCAGTGAATTAACTCCTCAAGTCTGTAGATGAACCTTGTCTCTGAATCCTTTGACAGATATTACTTTGCGAGATCTCTGTGACGGTCGATCCACTATTTACTTATTACATTCTTATTTGAGTTGAGTTGAATCCTCGAATATACAAATAGGCTATGACATATGACTTACAATCTCCCCCTATTTGTTTGTTAGACAATAACACACAAATACCTAGAGGATAACTCAACTAACAAATAAGAAAAAGATATAAACATACATGCAAAGTAAATAGTAGAAAAGTTCTGGATAGATTTAACATTTTCCAGATTCCAAGTAGATGTTCCTCTAGACTGAACATATCTTCAAGTAGTTCCATCTTCATTTGTACAACCACATTTCCTGTTGAGAAGCCCATATCTCTTGCTTCTCCCCCTATGAGAATCAACTGATTAAAGAAGATCACCTTCGTTTTACCACCTCTCCGTACAATAGGATCCGCAGATAAAAACCAATGGTACTCCCCTAACAGCTTCTTCCCTTACTAGGAAATCACCTTGTGTTTACCACCTCTCCCGTACAATAGGATCCGTAGTTACAAACAACAATGGTGTGGTGTAGTGTACATTTTTAGGATCTTTTTCTTCCTCCCTGCTATTTCTCCCCCTTAGTTGAGGAATCCTCCAAACTATTACTTAAGCTTTTATCTCCCCCTTAAAGAAGGAATGTATGCCGTCGTCTGAAGGAGTTCTCATATTTCACTTGGTTGGAAAAGAAATAACAAGTAGTTTCTCTTTCTCCTCACTGTGAGTGTGTGATTCTGTTTAGTGTACCTCACATGTGTTTCACTCTTCTCTCCACTCGTGTTTACACTCATTCTCACAAGTGTATCACTCCTCTCATAGCTCCAAATCAGCTGTACCTGCAAGGAAAATCACCTTAGCCATCCTTAAGGAGGTCACAGGTGGTGCAATGGGAGTTCACAAATCCCCATCCTTGTTAAACTCGTCAGATAAATCTGAGTCATAATCTACAAGTTGCTAGTTTCCCTTTTAGGGTTCCAGATTTGAATTCTGGGAAGGTAAACAATGATCCAAGAATTTAGCATAAAGATCAAGTTCCCTTCTAATGTCTGTGAAGACATTTCCTTGTGACTCATCAGGTAATATCTGAATCATTGTCAACAAGTTGCCGATCTGCACCTATGTCAGATCCACTATCCGCAGATGCATCCAGGGGATTTAAGCCTGGGGAGGTAGACACTGACCACTGACATATGGCTTTTGGATCAGTATCCTCTCCTAACACCTGTAAAGGCAATTGGTCCACTAACGAACCTTGAACAATCGAATCTGACCTTAAAATGGTCGAAACTCTTGTTTCCGTCAACTCATCCTTTGTGTGTGTAACCTCTCCTTGTGCATCAAGAATTGATTATGTTTGAAGTGGTGACACTACATCGGATACCTTGGCCGACAGGCAAAATTCAATAGATCACCCTGTTGAGAGAATGAATCTAGTAACTGTTTTTGTGCCTTTTCAGCCATTACATCTTTTTGAGAAGATGTATGGGGGCTAGCAGTTGTCTCGGTTTAAATACTACTCATCTATGTAGGAGACAGAGCTACTGGGTTGACTACAGAACCTTCCTTATGTGGTGCACTAGGCACTATCTCCCTCACGCTCATTCATACTACATTTAGTGGTAAGAGAGTGTTGGTTGGTTCTGTTTTTGTGTTTGTCTTTACAGTCTGGGATAGACGTTGTGGGTTTTCAACCTCATGACTGTCAATGAAAGAAAGTCATTGGAGACTGAACCTGTATCATAGAACATATGGTAATAGAGAGAAAATGATTTACAATAGTGATTTCAAAAGATTTTACATGAAATAAGAAATCACTAATGTAGAAAGAAGTTTAATTTTGTTTTTCAATATGAATGAGTTTTTGATAAAACATTGATCACTTAGGGTAAAGTCTAAGTAATTCTCATTCATGTCAAAAGCTTACAAATATCTGCAACATAATGTTAACAAGATATCATTGACCGATACTTGTCAAGTACTTTAGATACTAATTGTTATGTTGCATAATTATGACGACTCTACTAGTTCATATAAAATTACAACTTCTGTTAGAGTGCCATACCATGTCCTTGACGATTGCTTGAGCAGTATACTAGTTCATACCAACCTGAAGTGAGATTGTGAAGAAGAGATTGCATAGTCCAATAGATCTGCAGCTGCAAAGTCCATGAACTGTGGTGCACTGACTTCCTCTTTGACTCACCAACAGGAGTACACTTGTACACATCTTACTAGAGTACAATTCCAAGTGTAATGTGCAGCAGGTGCCTGATATGTCGTAATATTCTCAAGTCTCGTCACTGGTGCTATATGTTAGATACTGCTTCCTGATAATAACCTAGCACAATATACAAAATTACAATGATAACATTCCCAGCTTGCAAACAGCCATATCCCTCAGATAAACCTTTGCTGTTATCTCCAAAGGTAACCATGGGGCCAGCTTTCTCAATCCACATTTGATAGCAGGGCTCTATCTCCGGTCATATGTCTTGATGATCCACTGTCAAGAATCCACACTACCGGTTACACCTGTTTAATGCCCTGCACTACAAATGGATTAGACCTTCTTCGGAACCCAAACTTGGTTGGGCCCGGCATACTTGTAGAACTGTCCTTTGTCAGGCAAAACAACATTTTTAATTTTAATTGTCTCAACTTTCTCAATGACTGAACATTTGACCTTGTAAACAGCCTTAACAAATTTCTGTTTAAGCTTAGGCACAAATGTCTCCTTTCTAGCCTTAGAAGGACTAGCAGTCTTAGACCTATCATGCTTCTTGTTATTCACATGCTGACGAGGAGTAGTCTTATCATTAGACACATGCTTACCATTAAAATAAGCATACATCATATTAAAAGCACAAGACATACAATTAGCAACACCACATGCTTTATGAGAGTGATTAACAGCAGGCAATTTATGCATGGTAGACATGGCATTATTGTTATCCAACTCATGTGTGTCTGAGTTAGTCTCAGTTGCTTTCACAACTTTGACTGGAACTTTCGACTCACTTGACTTGGAAACAATCTTCTCATTAGCATGATCCTCAGCACGTATTTCTTCTTGAATAACAGAAGAGGTCGCATCAAATGGTTCAGCAATTGATGCTTTATAGAGGGGTTCATCAACACCCTTAAGCACATGTGGTACTTCCCTCCCTTTAGCACAGCATGAGGAGGGGAGTTTATGCCTAATTCTCCAATAGCAGCATTGTAATCATAACCTATTCCAGATGTTTGATTAACAGCTTGCTTACTGTAGAACTCTTTAGCCTTCGAACAAGAATTGAAGTAGGCTCTAACCTTAGTCTCAAGACCGGTGATCTTGTCTTTGAGAATAGTTTCGAGTTTTCTATAACAGTCAACTCTATTCTCTAGAAAAGATACCTGTTCTTTTAATTTGTCTTGATTAATGTGCACAAGTCTTAATTCATTGACCTCTTTCTCAAGGTCTGTGATCTGTAAACTTAACAGTTCATTATCACGACGTGCACAATCTAAGTTACCTCTTAGATGATAAACCATTTCAGCATCAGAAAGTTTTACCTCTATTCTTGACGATGAAGCTTTTCCATCAATAGCCATAAGAGCAAGATTTCCTTCATCTTCATCTTCACTGTCAGTATCATCCCAGCTTCTTCCCTTTGCCAGATAAGCCCTTTCAGAGTTCTTTCTTACTTGCTTTGGCTTCCTACATTCTGTGGCAAAGTGTCCCAACTCATTGCAGTTATAGCATCTAATGGTGCTTCGATCAACCATCCCTGTTTTGTACCCACCACTGCTGGTGTTAGAGGATGAAGATCCACCTTTCTGGAATTTGTTGTAGTTGGACTTGTACTTAAGCTTGGGATTCCTCCTGAATCTGACATGGGAGAATCTCTTGACAATTTGGGCCATTGATTCATCTTCCAATTGCTCCAGCTCTTCCAAGGAATAAAAATCATCACTTGATTGATTTGTAGTAGGAGGATCATATTCTGCTACTAACTCATTTTCCTCACCCTTGGAAAACTGTACCATTCTTTCTAACTGTTGAGATTGTTGTTGTTGTTGACCTTCAGCTACAAGTGCAGTAGATGTGCTGACCATTCTATCCTTCCCGTAGACTTCCTTCTGTTGAATCTGCTCCAACTCATAGGTTTTTAACACTCCATAGAGCCTGTCCAAAGAAATCTCACTCAGATCTCTAGCTTCTCTAATGGCAGTGATTCTATGTTCAAGATGAGCTGGCAGTGTTAAAAGGAACTTTTTGTTGACCTCCCTGATTGAATAATACTTTCCATTGATGTTCAGGTTGTTGATCAACGCATTGTACCTCTCAAACACTTCAGTAATTCCTTCTCCTGGATTTGATTTGAAATGTTCATATTCAGAGGTTAGGATTTCCAACTTGTTCTCCCTAACTTCCTCTGTGCCTTCATTAATCACCTCAATAGTTTCCCACATGTGTTTGGAATTTTTACAGTTCATCACATGTCTGTTCATCAAGGGATCAAGGGAATCAATTAATATTAATTGAAGGCTGGCATCCAAGGAGGCTTCTTCCTTCTCAGCAGGAGTAAAATCTTCAGGCTCTTTTGGATAGGTTCTAGCTTCAGTAGTCACCACACCATCTATTATTACCTCCGGTTCAATAACCATCGGAGTTTTTATACCCTTCTTTAACAAGTTTGAATATTTGGGATTTGCAACTTGTAAAAATAATAGCATCTTCTTCTTCCACATGATATAATTCTCTTTATCAAATTGTGGAATTTTAACGGTTCCAACTTTATGTGAAGTCATTATGAATTTTTGAATAAATAAAAATTCAAGGAGTTGAAAAATCACAAAAGTCTAGGATCTTGATTTGTTCGTTAATCAGAAGGCTCTGATACCAATTGGGTCCCAATGTGTTTGTAGAAGGGGGGGTTGAATACAAACAGTACCGAATAATCGAAAAATGCGGAATAAAAAATGTGAAACAAAATTCAAGTTAAATAAAATATTATTAAACTTGAAAGGTGTTACAACAACTGTATCGATTACAAGGAATTAATCTCAAATTAATTATCACAAATCTAGAATAAATTCGACATGAACTTTTTCTATTTTTGTAATAATAGATCAAATGCTAAACGCGATTTGAGATTAAGTTCTAGGGATTTTGATCCGCTAGATTGATACACAAGAGCAAGATAAAGATTTCTAGTGGATTGGATTTAACTTTACAATCTAGAAATTTAATCTTGAAGTATGCAGATGAAAAGATGAAATATTTCTTCTTGATTTTCTTTTCTGCCTTGTTTCTTGACTTCTGTGTTCTTAATAATAAGTTGCTGCTTCTCTGCTTCTTTTTAAATCAACAAACGAATAGAATTGACTTGGCATGACAATCCTATAGCTGGCAAGACTTTCGGTGAGACAATTGAATGAACTAGCAAGACAATCTGAATGAACTAGCATGACAATCAGAATGAACTAGCAAGACAATCATCCTCCTAGAGTAACTTTCGGTGTGACAATTGAATATGGCCTAGCATGACAATCGGTATGACAATCCTGATTGTCATGCTAGTTCATTTTCAATTGTCTTGCTGATTTAATGCTTGAATTTAATCCAATTAAACTTCTGAAAATTCCTAGAATTAATTCAGAATTAATTAATCAATTAATTCAATTAATAAATAAATTATTCTTCGCAGATATAATTTATTTTCTTAATTAAATTAGATGACTTAATTAATTAATAGAGAATTAATTCTAGTCTTGAGCAGCAACCATTCTTCTGCAAATCTTCTGAAAATCACTGAAAATTATGAATCAATTCCACCACTTCAACGTTGACACTCGATGTACTGTCTGGTTCATGAGTGACTAACTTCCGTGACGTTTCTTCATGTCTTGACTTTGACACTTTGATTTTCTTCAGATTAAATCCTTGTAATTAATTGATACTCTGACGAGATCTCTGTCACTTGATTAAATCCACGATCTTGATTTATATCACTGAGGCATGATCAACTTCTTGAACTTCTTCCAGTGAATTAACTCCTCAAGTCTGTAGATGAACCTTGTCTCTGAATCCTTTGACAGATATTACTTTGCGAGATCTCTGACGGTCGATCCACTATTTACTTATTACATTCTTATTTGAGTTGAGTTGAATCCTCGAATATACAAATAGGCTATGACATATGACTTACACGACGGATGAAGCATAATGTAACTCGACATATGTTGAGTTTTGTGCTTCATTGGTGGTAGATTTATATGCATTATCCTTAGATACATTCTCTTGATCACTTTCATCACTAACCATCTCCACATTGTCGAATTTGAGGCTCTCATGGTAATCTCCATCTTTCAGTCCTTCAATCTTTTTATCATCAAACACAACATGTATTGATTCCAGAACAATGTTGGTTCTTAGATTGTAGACTCTATATGCTTTACCAACAGCATATCCAACAAAAATTCCTTCATCTGCTTTAACATCAAACTTCCCATTTTGATCAGTTTGATTTCTCAGAATATAGCATTTGCAGACAAAGACATGAAGAAAGTTTAGAGTTGGCTTCTTGTTCTTGAACAATTGATAGGGAGTCATGCATCTTGCTTGATTAACCAGAGAAATATTCTGAGTATAACATGCAGTATTTACAGCTTCATCCCAGAAATATGTTGGTAACTTAGATTCTTCAAGCATTGTCCTTGCAGCTTCTATAAGTGATTTGTTCTTCCTTTCCACTACTCCATTCTGTTGTGGAGTCCTTGCTGCTGAAAACTCATGCAGAATCCCATTTTCCTCACAAAATGCTCTCATGACAGAATTCTTGAACTCAGTTCCATTGTCACTCCTCATTCTTCTAACCTTGAAATCAGGATGATTATTGACTTGCCTTATGTGATTGATAATGATTTCACTAGCCTCATCTTTAGACTTTAGGAAATATGTCCAAGAGAACTTTGAGAAATCATCTATAATTACTAGGCAAAATCTTTTCCTTGAGATGGACAATACATTGACTGGTCCAAACAAATCCATGTGAAGCAGTTGCAAAGGCTCTTCAATTGTTGAATCAAGTTTCTTCCTGAATGATGCTTTAATCTGCTTCCCTTTTTGGCAGGCATCACACAGTCCATCCTTAGAAAACTCCACTAGGGGAATGCCTCTGACCAGTTCTTTCTTTACTAGATCATTCATGGTCTTGAAGTTTAAATGGGATAGCTTCTTGTGCCGTAGCCAACTTTCATCCTGACTTGCTTCACTGAGAAGACAAGTTACAGATTCTGCATTAGATGAGTTGAAGTCAGCTAGGTACATATTTCCTTTTCTCACACCAGTGAGAACCACTTTGTTGCTTCTTTTATTAGTCACAACACAGGCTTCTGAGCTGAAGGTTACTGAATTGCCTTTATCACAAAGCTGGCTGATACTCAACAGATTGTGTTTGAGACCATCCACTAAAGCAACCTCCTCAATGATGACATTGTCCTTTGAAATCAAGCCATATCCCACAATATAACCCTTGCTGTCATCTCCAAAAGTAATACTTGGGCCAGCTTTCTCCTTAAACTCTGTGAGCAGAGTAGAATCACCAGTCATGTGTCTTGAACAACCACTATCCAAGTACCAAAGATTCTTTCTGTTTCCCTGATTGCTTGAGGAACTTGTTTCTGTCTCATCAGACTTGGCCATTAGGGCTAGATTGACATAGCTGACATCTTCATCTTCATCCAGACCATCTGCTGCCCAGTCATTTTATTGTGTAATAAAAGCCCTTTCCTTTTGCTTGAGTAGATCAAATTATTTTTGCTTATAATCCACAGACTCAAACTTTTTCTTACTGGAATCTGACTTCCTACAGTCACTGGAAAAATGCCCTGCCAAGCCACATTTGAAACATTTGAATTTTGATTTATCCACCATGTTTCTATTTGGCTTGGCTGCTCCAAAGTTCTTCTTGAACTTGAGCTTGGAAAATCTCCTAAAAGAAAAGCCAGGTGCTCATCAATGTCCTCCATGTCATCTTGGCTCAATGAATCTTCACTTTCTACTGCAAGCCCCTTGCCCTTGTTCTCACAGACCCTTGAAGTTGATTCAGCAGCTTCCATCTTCATTTCCTTCTCCTTTTCCAACTCAGCAACTAGTGCAATGGATCCTCCTTTCTTCTTTCCTCTCTCCATCCTTTCATCCTGCTCTATTTCAAGCTCATAGGTTTCAGGATGCCATACAGTCTCTCCGAAGTAAACTCCTTATAGTCTTGTGAGTTTCTTAATGAGACTGTCATTGGTTTCCATTCCTTTCGAAGAGATATAAGGAATTTCATACTGGAATCTTTAGTATGATAGACCCTTCCATGCAACTTTAGAGCATTTAGTAGTTTCTGAAACCTACTAAAGATGTCAGTGAGAGACTCACTTTCTTCATTATGGGAATGCTCATATTGCTGAATCAGGAGCTACATCTTGTTTTCTCTAACTTGCTCAGTGCCATCACAGGATATTCAACTCCATTAAACAGGATATTCATGGCCTTTTTATCCTTCCTGACTTGTTCAATGTCAGGATCAGACCATTCATGCCTTGAGGACTGATGGCTCGTTTCCTGTTGCAGCTCTCATTGGAACATGAGGGCCTCTTTCTATGCAGTCCACATAGGCCTCATCTTGAGAAAGCATGTGAAGATGCATCTTTACCTTCCAATGATGGTAATTATCTTTATCCAGAAAAGGGATCTTGACTCCAACATCCTTCTTGTTCATCTTGCTGTATTGTTTTGATCTTTAAACTCTTTGTAAGTTAAGAGCTCGCTTTGATACCAATTGTTAGTCCCTTAACAATATGACAAGAATTACAGAAGGGAGGTTGAATGGAATTCTTGAAACTTTTTCTTGAAATAAAATGTTCTAACTCAAATATAAATATAAGTGTATTGATTAGCACAATGCGGAATAAAAACTTAAGTGAATCAAAACACATGTAATTAAAAACAAGAATCTTTAAAAACTTTCTGGTGGATTTGAATGATTTCACCAGAGATATATTATATATCGAGAGAACCCTGTGTGCAAAAATGCTCACAGCTTCTTACAAATTGAACTACTGAGAATACAGAGAAATGCTAATAATTCTGCTTACAAATGTTTCTCTTGATGTGTTCCCAGATCTATGTTTCTATTTGCTACTTCTTGGTTTATATATTACCAAGATTACAAAGTCAAAAGACAGGATCATTATAAAAACTATCGGGTCTAATACTTTGCTACTTTGTTCTCTATTACCCAGTTAATAGGCTTCCTCATTCCATTTGCATACACTTCGACGCATGTGACTATGCTGTCACTGTCAACTGATATTTGAATTCTTTATCCGTTGAGTACATGATCATCCGTCGAGTTTATGATCATCCGTTGATGGCTTTATTGATCATCCGTCGACTGCTATATTGAACATCCGTTGATAGCCATTTGATCATCCGTCGATGGCTTTGTTAATCATCAGTCGGTAGCTATTTTGGCACTTGACTTAAATTCATTTATGCAGAATTACAAGACATCATCTATGTACAATTAATAAACCTATTCTGCATATCTAGTTAAAGTCAACATGACTTATATGCTAGTACAAAATCTATACAAAGGTATATGCAAAAATGTGCTACAGACTATTACATAAGCTACTCACTCGATGGATAATAAGTCATCATCCGTCGGGACTATAATGAGTTATCCGTCGGGACTATAATTCTTATCCGTCGAGTGCTACATTATTTCACTAAGTAAAATATACTTAGGTGTTTTGTTCATGTAATCATCAAGTACACAACATATGCACAACAAAATTATAAATTTGTAGAAGAAGTTAAAGATATAGAGTTCGATATAAAATATAATTGAAATTGGTAAAGTAATAGAGAAAGTTGATTTCAATATCAATTACAATTAGAATTAGAATTGATCGACCCAATAATTATAATTAGAATAATTAAGTGAGGGTAATTAAGTAATTTCAGTCAGTACCGACCGACCGACTACCAAACTTTTAATGTTTCGTCTATTATAATATAGTATATTTATGTTTCTTCTATTATAATATAGTATATTTAATTGAGGGTAATTAAGTAATTTCAGTCAGTACCGACCGACCGACTACCAAACTTTTAATATTTCGTCTATTATAATATAGTATAGATCTTTTATTCCAAGAAAGCAGGGAAGCTTGATATGTCAGTTATGTTTAAAAAGAATTTTCTGATATGTAAAAAAGTATGTTATATATATATAGGGTCAGATTCAGTGGGTAACTAGTTTATTAAGGTAACTAAGTATTCCATAGGTCCACGTATGTTCATCAACTTTAGCCACATTTATGTTCAACAGTTTATTGTTCTTAACCATCTTTATATTCCGTAATTTTGACATCTTGTTCTATAACATGTGTGCTGTGTTTTTTTAAGTATTTTACATTGTAGTGTTTTTTAATTTTTTTTGCATCTAGTAATTATGTGTTCTATAATTATTTTTATGTTCTTTAATTATTATTTTTATAGGATTTATTTTTTACCAGTGTTCTTTATTTTAAATTAATGTTATGTAATTTGTACGTGTTCTGTATTTTTAACTAATGTTATGTAATTTTTGTATGTTCTCTTTTTAGTTAATGTTATTTCTAACTAATGTCGGTGAAAGTTTAACATGTTCTGTAATTATGTTGTGTAATGATATTTTTCTTTAGTGTTATGTATTTTTTAACATTGTTTTGTTTTGTCGTAGTTGTTTCTTCTTTAAAATTTTGATCCCGAGTTTTTTTCTAGAGTTTTATTTGTTTGTTTTATGTTATTTTTAGGTTTTCTAATTTTAAAATAATATTTGTTAAAAAACAAGGGATAGAAAAAAAATATAAAAAGAGATTATTGACAAAATTAAAAAATTTACATGACACACATCAACATTGAATATGTCTTTTTTTATTTTTCATCTTAAAATGCAATTTGTTGTGTTGCAATTAAAAACACATGTAACATATTAGAATTAAAAAATTAAGTTTAACGTGTTTATAAAATTAAACAAAATTAAGGTGTTTAAAGTGCAAGTTAATTAGGTTTTTAAACATGTTAACGTCCTGCAGTTAGTTATTATTTTCTAAATCATTTGGACCGTTTATACAAAATCCATCTAGTGGCACAAATTTAGTTACTAAGTTACTTGATCAAATTGAGTTACCATTTGATCCTCCCTATATATATATATATCTTGTAACTGATACAGTAGTTGTGTTACTAATATAAACTAGCATAATAACCCGTGCAAGACACCGGTCATTTTCTAGAATTTTTTTATGCATCATGCAACTATAATGTTGTTAGTTATTCTCTTATTTGTAAATGTTGTACAATATTTAACGTATATCAAATAGAAGTTGACTGTTTATTAATGTGTATTATTTTCATACAGGACATTACCATATTAAATAACGTTTCTAATATCGCTCATTAAGCAATATATATATATATTCTTGTTTGTATTGTATAATTTGTATTCAATGAATCAATATAAACAGGGTAGTTAGGGTAGGGTAGTTAGTGTAGGTTTAAAATGAAACGATTAAAACTTAATATGTAGAATGTCGTTAGTATGTTTACAAAGAAAAAGCTAAAAATTAACATATATGTCGAATACAGAGTTGATCACAAATTTTAAATTTTATTTAAATAAACATATATGTATTGGTCTATATTATTACTGAGTTCACTACTAACTTACTATTAATTTACTCTATTTAAAAAGATAAAAAATGTATAACTAAAGTCAGAATGAATTGCAATTATAATATACAAAAATATAAAATTTACACTACTGTTAATATAAAAGTTGATTTTAATGAAAAATATTAGTTTTTGAAATTCAACGTATGTATGTATGGAAAAATGTTAGTTTTTTATTTACACTATTATTAACAAAGTAAGATTAAGTTGTATGTGTGTGTCAGCATATAAATTATCGTATGTTACATTTCTTAGTAAATTACGATGATTTCAATTATTTATATGCTAAATATTTGATTTTTGAACATGTATAATCATTATTAACATGTAGTGAGGCAATTGATTACTTAAATAACATGCATCCATAATATTCAAAAATTAAAATTATGTAATAAATAAATTGCGATAATTATATATGGTATTCACATTATCACTGACAAACAATCCAAATTTATTTTTTACGCAATCGGGTATCAATCATAGTTGTACATAAAATAAATTATATATATTATAAATACTTGTTATTGATATTCATGATTTTTTCAAGACTTCGAAGGAAAAATTGTAATTATATCGTTATTTAAAACGCTTTTAAATTTCTTTCATTACGACTATAATATTTTTTCATATAATAATTTGATAACATTGTATACTATTCTCTAAAATTAAATATTTTTCAATGCGATAAACTTTTATAAATATCAGTTGAACTGGAGAATTCCTTCAATTATTGAACAATATTATATATATATATATATATTATTTAAATAATATAGAATGTATTGAATTAAATGCTACAATATAGTATAGATATAACTTTTATTTGAATAATTCAAAATATTAAAATAATTCAACATATTATACAATATTATCTTAATCAATGAATATTGCTTATCTGAAATAATTCTTTTTGAAAACTAGTTTTTAAAGTGAAAATAAAAATAAATCGATTTAATATATTATCGTAGTTTTAAGCAAATCTCGTGAGATGTCATCTCAAATTTATAATATTTTAAATCGGGACAAGTCCCAAAAATAATAATGCGCTACCCGTCAGTTAGTAATTTTAAGACAGATTATTAATCGACTTGATCTATAAATATCTCAACATATTAATTTATATTAATATATGATATTAAAAAATTTCACATTATTGGTAAGATATTCTCGCCGATCTTTTAATTAAATTTACGAAATGTAGAATATGACGATGTTTTTTGAGTCTTTTTGTATAATGGGCCAAGTTCTAATTTCAAATTCGAAATAAACTAAAATGAATTGACTCATTATAATTAAAAACTTATATAAATATATAATACCAATATAGATTATTTATATATAACTGATTCTATTTTCAATATTTTCTATAAAAATTATATATGTACTCTTAATTATTTTTTATAATATAAAATATGTTAATAATATAGGAGATATATTTTCGAACTAAAAAATGATTAATAAATAAGATAATAATTCATTTATGTACTATGCCTAACTTTATATTTGAAATTCAATTTTTTAAAATTAACTTTACAAATATTCAAGTAATTATATCTTTTTTTCGGAATTGAAGTAACTATCTTTAAAGTTAAATAAAATATTCATTTAGTATACTTACATATCGTGTGTATGATAAAAAGTACAGTGACAATATGGTGTAGCGGTACGAGGTCGTAGAGGTGAATGAAATTTCTCAAGTTCGATTTCCCTAAAACTACATGTTTTATATAAATATTAAAAATAAGGGTAATTTAGTCTTTTTAATGAGACTTTTTAATCTCATGAATTTTATCGCCTTGTTCTACTATTATATATAAAAGAGATATAAAATGAGTACAGTTGCATAACTCGAATGGTCAAGAGTTTATATTCTATCATATCGTCTCATGTTCTGAGTTCGATCGATCCTCGCTCACCATGATAGATTACTCATTGAGTAAATAAAAATTTCTTATAGCTAATATAGGAGTTGTGTGACTAATATAAATAGAGAATATGTTACTCATTGAGTACGATTCTCAGAATATTATTTGTAAACTAACAACTTTCAAGAATTCCGTATTTTACCTAATTATATAGTTGGTTAAAATAAATTATCTTCTTCTAATAATCTTATTCTACAATAAGGGAGAATGAAAAAAAAAGTTACGTCTTTATTACTATTAAGTACTTAGTTTCAATATAATTTACATAAACATTCTTAAAAAAACGGATGTTTCCATTATGTATATTGTAAAATTTTTACCATCACTTAACTCGTGTTATAAAGTGAAAACACCGTTTTAGGTGGTGTTAAGCAAATACAAATATTTTTTTTAAAATTACATTTTTGAAATTTAAATGGAAATTGTGAATCTTAAAATATTAAATTTATTAAATACGGTCACCGCTTAGTTTAGGGCTATAGAGTCTTTATGCCATATGCCTTAAATATTAAACTCTAAATCGATTTAATTATTACTTTTTAAAAAAATCTAAATTCAAATGAAAAATATTGAACCCTAAAATATTAAAAATTGTTGAAATAGAATTAACGCTTATATCTGAAATTAATAATTATAAACTAAATACTTTAAAAACACATGTAAAAGCCCAAAAAATTATAAGATATTAATAAAAACTACTTAAGACACAGTTTTATAAAATCTCGAAAGTTGCCTTATACTAAATACCTCAAATAAAATTAGATTCAAAGTGACATATTAAAAGATGATTTTCACGAATTTTTATTTTGTTTCTCCTGAATTTGATTCGATCTAATTGTAGCTGAGAGTGTTACTTGACGTGGACTCACAGCGTCGTATCACATTTCATACAAAAACTAATGTTAAAATTAATGTAAGAGTGTTGTGTTAGTGATGATTGTTGATATGGATGAAAAATATATCTTAAAAAACATTAAATGTCACATAATTACACTTGAAATTTATGTTCAAAATCCAATACGAACCAAGTCAGTCAAGGCCTGTCACGAATTAAGAACGACCCAGGTCATTAAAGTCCACAAATATAAGCTGTTCGTAGGCGAGACCCAATACGGTTGGAAGACTAGAGACACGACATCCAAGGACACTAACTCCTACAAGGAAGGATTTAGAATCCGCTGCCTTACAGGAGTCCTAATTACCATCTAAGTTGGAGACTTGTTGTTAGGTCCCGAATTATCGTAGAATGGGGGTTGAATACCGATAATCACTAAATTAATTTTTTTTTTCGAATCTTTTGCGGATATAAAATTTAATGCTCGGTTAGTGGTTACGTGTTCTTGAGAGTAATAGTATTCATAACAATAAAACGAAGAACACAAGATATCCGGGGAAATATATATTCGTACATAAATTAACTGGCTACAATATAAGAACAACAAAGTTCCTAGCTTCTATAAAGATTTACAAATCAAATCCTATACAATGATCTAACTTTTGTTTGTACTAGAATTCAATTACCGGGTAACGTTTATAATGCCCCTACGAATATAAAAGAGTTAAACCGGGCATTATAACGTTACTCCGGTGAGAAGTTAAATGGATAAACAAAAAGTTTGAGATTCTCTGTAAATTCCTTATTGCAATCTTCAAGCTCTTTTGGGAGAGAAGAAGATGAACAGAACAATATAAATGCTGAATGCTTTTGCTGCTTGTTGTTAGGGCTAAACACGCGCTAATAATTTACGCAAATATACACGTTCACAAGTAATATAGAATTGTTTCTAGTTCGTTCCCACAGAGACTGGCTTTGGTTAACTATATAATTTATGCACTTATGCGCCGATGATATGGTTATTATCCAATGCTAAGACGATAACAAATTGGGTTTGATTATAATTACGAATTAAACTAACAATTATAACTAAGAGAGTAAAGAGAGTTGTATATTATATGAGACAAACATGGGATTCTAACTTCATTAAATACTTCATTCAATAGCCTTATTGTTCTTAACCTCAGCATGCAATGGTGATGACAATAATCAGATAACACGAAACTATTGAACGTCAACTTTTGTTGCACGAATAACATACTACCAGACATTCATAAAAGAGATAGAAGCTTAATAGACACCAATTATATTGAGACCCTATATGTCTAAAGAATTTGAAAACATAAAGGTTTAAAGCACAAGTTATCTATCATGATTACACAGGGAAAGTAAGATGGTTAAAATTACCTATGAATTATGCATAATAATAACACATGAACCTATGCTAGCATGACAAGTTCTAAATCCTTAAATTCACTGTCGCTTCATTAAAGATTAACACGCTATCTTACAAGTTCGCGACACTTATAAGACGAATAAGCACAACCAATACTTGGTTATCATACAATAACCACACACTAAGGCATCGAACAATTTAACTAAAGAAATCCATAAGTAAATCCGTTAGAACCCCACGATAACGATTAGCCAATAATCGGACTCATCATCAACGTGGGTTCGATGAAAGCATGGTATAATAAACGTAGTCTTTATACTGAATAAATAAAAAAACCAAGTACGAAATAAGAGTAAGGTTCGCAAATAAGAAAACTAGCATCCAAGTTATAATTTAGAACAAAGATTCACAAGTAAAAATAAGATCTTCTTCGTCTTGGTTGAATCGTGCTAACACAGTCTTCTTATGGCTCTCCTTGTGCTCTGGTACGTCTCTATCTTGAAAACGTCCTTTATTTGAATATATATAGCAACCTATGCCAGATAGAAGTCCTCCAATTGTAAATCGACTAGAATCAGGATTCTAAGATCCTGACCCGGCGCGGCCGTGCGCTTCATCAGCGCGGGAGCGCTGTCTTTCTGACAAACTGGTGCGGCCGCGAGCTAGACCAGCGCGGGCGCGCCGTACTTCTGGAGAAAACCTTCTGATTTCTTCTTTTTCCTTGCTGTTTTGAGCCGCTTCCACGAGCTTTTATTCCAACACCACCTGAACACCAAATTAGCACTAAAACAATGCTAATTCACCTGATTACCTAGATAATGCCTGAAATGCAAAAACACTAGAAAACACGTTAAAACACTAATAACTTGAGTACAAATTGTTACGACCGACATTTTGTGTAATATTATATGTGAACTCTGTATAACATTAGAGTTGATTATAAATATACTTATTTATTTTACATTGAATTTGCTGTATTATAAATTGCTTTATTTAAAAAATGATTTTTTTAAAGCGAGAGTTTAAATAATTGCGCTTATTCTTGATTTATAGAGAATATTCTTTACCATGGGAAAAATATCTTTTAAAATTATTTCATTCATAAATCACAAAATTAATCTCATAAAATTTCTAAAAATCCAAGTTATTTTATGGCACAATTTTTATAATTTTCAAGTTTTTATTTTATTTTATAAAAGTAAATCTTTGAAAATTAGTTGTTTAGTAATTAGCAATTTACATGGATACCCTTGCATGCAAATACCCTCCCATTCAACTTAAAGGGCTAAAAAGATAATTCCAACCCCACTAATTCTCATTTTACTAGCCAAATTACTTCTTTGTCCTTGCATGCAAAATGACCCAATTCTTGCTAGAGGGATACTTTTATCAATTACTAATTCCACTCACATTTAGTCAAATTAAAACCATAAAACAAGCACAAGTTGTCATGATCATTTCATTTTTCACTCCACACTCCACCCTCACCTCACTCTCTCCTCCCTCTCGGCTCAACCCCCCTCTCGGCCTTCCCATAGCTGAAGCCCCCACCCCCTCTTTTTTCTTCATTCTTTCACTCAAACATCCATCTTATATAATCTTACTCCCTATATTTTTTTCATATATAATCCAAAGAGTTTAGAGTAAAAAGTGTATGTGTTGATCTTGCATGTCATATTTTAACTAGAACTCAAAATACAATCTTGATTCTCATGGATTTAAGATTGTATTATTGAGGGAACTACAAGGAATGGTGAAATTCCAAGTCATGAGAGTGAAGCTCTTGTTTTTAATGGTCATTCTCCTTCCATTTCATTCGGCTATGACCATAAGGGAACCGAATGAATGGTTCTTAATGATGTTTCTTTGTGGCCTTGTTGATTTTGAATGTTTATGTGATGATAGCTTGGTTTTGGAAATAAAAACTTGATAAAACCCTTTGCATGTTAAATGATCATATAGATATGGTTAATGCTAGGCTTGCATGTTAATTTTATGATAAAATTTATTATGGAAATCATATTGTTTTGACTTGTAAATTCGAAGGCATGCATGCATAGATTCAACTCATGATTTTGAAAATTCTTGATCATTTGGATTGATAATTGTTAATAGGCTTTAATTTTCAGTTGAGTTAAGATATTGATTTGATTTGTGCTCCTTGATATGTGATTTTAATTCGAATATATATGGAGGATATAAGTTGTTATTTTCGAAAACTTGATGACTTGTAATTAGTGTATTGTATTAACTCTTATTTTGCTATATTGTACCTTAGGTAAGAATGATCTCCACTAAGACAATATTGAATGTGGGAGTAGTAGTTCAGTAGATTTCCTTGGTTGAGGTTAGGTTTGGGTTTTGATTGATGTTTGGTTGGGTTTGTCAAGTGAGAATCATGGTGGAAAGGGGAACATTAGATTCTGCAGAATTTCAGTTTGGTACCATGAGGTTTAGAGTGAGATTTGACCTTGTCATTATCGTGCACTTTGAGGACCAAGTCACCAGACTTTAGCACTAGGAGTATACATTAGGTTTTAGGTATTTGTTAGAGGTTTATAGGTCGTTTGGTTAGGTGCACGAGTGAAAACACAAAATCTGTCCAGCAGGGGACAGTTTTGCTACAACTTAGAAATGGGAAGTTTTGACCATGTCATAGGTAGGCCCTCATTAGTCCCTGTTTGGCCTTAGTTAGAGGGAGTTTCAGGGGAGTTATTCCAGCCATATTTCATAGGATTTGAGTTAGAATCATGTGTCACAAGTTAGTTCAAATCAGGACCCTTTTATGTCCCGAAAACAGGGGAAACATGGACTTTAAGCTTAGGCCTAGGGAGGCCCAAGCTAGGCCCTTGAGCCACACCATGTTTGGGAGTTGAATTATGATCAGAAGAGCCTAGTGTAGAAGTTTTAGAGGTAAAATTGAAGTATAAGAGTGTCAAATGCACCCAAGAAATCATAGATGTCATCCTGAAATCACTATAATGAGCACATTCACTTTTCACATAGTTTTAGAGCACGTAAGTGTGAATATTTTTATTGACCACCATATTTTAAAGATAGCTTAAAGTCAGTAGAGTGAAAGGCCCAATTCAGGGTCAATAGGAATTGGATGGTTTAGTAAAGGCACTTCGAGTTAGGAGGTCAAAATTTGGAGTTTTGTCTAGTTTAGCGACCAAGTGACTTAAGTAAGTGGAGCGAGATCATCCAAATTATTGATGCAATATAATGTGTGTTATATTATTTTGTACTTAAATGTGGTATGTGAGCATATGTGGCTATGTGTACTATTATGCTTATAAGGTGATCGTAAATATGTGTGTATATAGGCCTAAGAGCCATTGTGTATAATTTCGGTTTACAAATAGGTTGAGTTGGTGAGAATATATTATAATGAGGTTATTATTATTTGTGTAGGATCTCGTGACGAGGATAAACTTGCCATTAAAGTCGAGTAAAGCTTCCAGTTGCTCCTACCTGACAGTCAAGTCAGCCTTTCTCAAGGCAAGTGATTCAACCTATCTTTTTGTTTACAGTGCAAGTGTGCGATAAAAAGTTCTTATATATGATGCGAGTATTCTAATTCACCTTGATATACATGAACCAAGTGGGTTCAAATCTATCTTCGTATTATATGAAAATGCCATGAACCCTCAAGTGTTTATTGCAAGTAGTTTAACTTTACTTGAAGATTGCTATGGAAGTAAATCAAAAGTCATACCATGCTAGTATACCAAAGTAATTGTGATGTTAAACCATGTGCAAGTTATACTCAGTAACCTTATCTTGATACCTAAAAGTCAGATATTCCTTAACGTTTGTTCATGATTGCATGATAACCCTATCCTTACCATAAAGCACGATACTCTGTTATACCTTGAACTGATGCTCAATTTCTTTATATTTTAATACCTATGTCTTATCTGGAACCATTACCTTGAACCTAGTTTGACTTTGTTCCTTCATACTATCCAATAACCTTGCTAAATCTCATTGTCAAAATCCTTATAAACAGAAACCTTGTAATTCCCTTGATAATGTATAGTTTAGTGGATCATGGCCTTGAAATTTAGTGGATCTATTCCCAGTGCTTCAAAGTTGATCTAGAACCCTTGATAAACATGGTCATTGTTTAAGAAATTAACTGTCAATTGGCATCAGTTTTTTTTAAATAAAAAGGTTAAAATTTGGTTTTCGAGTCCCAAAGGGGGACAAATATTTTCTTTAAATAGTGGATCTAGACTGAGACGCAAGTCCTTTCCGCTCTTAATTTGTAGGCTTAAAAGTTGCCTAGGGATCCCATTAATGTTCTAGAACCCAGCGAGGTTCGGGATTACTTCGCGGCTGATCACCGGCTGTAAACCGTAGCGTCATAAAATGGTTTTTGATAAAGAAATGGTTTGAATTGTTTTGTTACAAGTAAATGATGCCATCACCCAAAAGTTTATCTCTTGTTATTATTAGCTCTTCCTTCACATTGTTATTCTTTTATTTTGTTTTATGTATTGTATTGTATAGCACTTGTTGAACATTTGGCTCACTACTTGCTTTCACCCTGATATTACAGCTAGCAGATATGGTTAGATTCAAGCAGACAGCGCGTAAGACTTGTGATGCCGATTCGTATGTTCGAGCTCAGGTAGAATAAGTGACCGTTTTGTGTGAGGACTCGATATTAAAAATTAGGTTGTAATAGTTAATAGTGTTGTGCTGTTCCAAACCCTAAACTGTAAGATCTTGGATTCAGATGTATTTATTTCCTTTTTGTTAACTATTGTAATAAGTTGTATTATATATATTGTTAAGTCGGGGCGTGATAGGTTTTGGTATCATAGCTACGATTTAGAGTCCCTAAACAGCCTAAATAGGTTATAGGATATATGTATAAGTTATAGGATATGATGCGAGAGAGTAGGTGAAGTGAATCTATTATTAATACTCCTCTTATATATCTATGTATTGTTTGTCAGCAAAGGGCGCATTCCTCATCATCCTCTGAGCCGACTGACACCATTGCTTTCTCCGTGTATGCTTAGTTGAGGCGCGAGTTCGACATGCTTCAGGGCAAGTACGATCGACTGTTAGACCGATTGAAGAACGTGTATCCGGACAGCCGAAACTATGAAGGAAAGCCTAATAAGCAGATGACTGCGAGACTTTGGTTCAGTACATCAACACTAAGCTTGATGTTGTTGTGGAGCCTTAGTTCTTTCCATTATCTACCTTTCATGTTGTTGTATCATTGGACTTTGTAGAATTCCCTGTTGTTTCCTTTAAACTAGCATGTTATTCCTAGATTCAGACTTTATTCTAATCTTGATGTACCTTGACCTTAAAATTTCAATTATTATGCACTATCGTTCTATTTGCTTTCAATTATTTTTATGCCTTTATATGTATCACCCTTATTGCTTAATTTGAAACCCGCCCTCATATGTGAATAGAATGTCATGTGACACCCTACCCTCGAATTTTCTTATTGTTCATACCTGTTTTGATATAACTTTTATTTCAGGATCATGCCACCCAAAAAGAAGAACCCAACAACCACATCTACCACAGATCCTAATATTCTTCAATTACTAGAAACCCTACAACAGCAAACAAATAATATAGCTCAACAACAAAGAACTCTTCAACAATAATTTGAAAACCAAGATAACCATGAACCACACCAACCACCTAATCCACCAGTACCACCTTGACAAGTTGTCACTTTCAAGGCTTTTCAGAATGTGAACCCACCTGCATTTTATGATACCACTGATCCAGTAATAGCTAACACATGGATTAAGGAAATGGAAAGAGCTTTTGAATTGGTACAGTTAGGGGATGAACAGAAGATAACATATGCTACTTACTTCCTGAAGGGCGGAGTCATTTATTGGTGGGATTCAGTGAAAGCTATGGAGGCAAATCAGCAAGTTTCTTGGGAAAGATTTAAGAAGTTATTTCTGGAAAAGTATTACCCTAAGTACATGCAGAATCAGATGGAGCTTAAATTTCTTGAGTTGAAGCAAGGGAGTATGACTGTACTGGAGTATGAGAAGAAGTTTACAGAACTGTCAAGGTTTGTGACAAAGTATACCAACAGTGAGGAGGAAAAAGTAAAGAGATTCCAACAAGGGTTAGAGTCTTGGATCAGAGATAGAGTGGCTATGTTTGAGCTTGATACTTATGCAGGAGTAGTACAGAAAGATGCTCTGATTGAGAGTAATGGGATGCAGTCAAGGAAGGAAAAGGATAAAAAGAAGAGAAAGGTTCCATTTTATGGAGAAAAGTTTGAAGCTGGAAGCTCGCAAGACAGGAGTGTGAAAATGATTGGATTCCACAAAGGCGAAAATTTTCAGAAGAAGGGAAATTTGAATAAAAGACAAGAATCAAAGGGGAACAACCAGGCAAGCCAAGGGCAAGTTGGAGAAAATAGATTTCAGAGATCAGAATCCAAGCATTGTGGAAAAAGACACCCCGGAGTGTGTAATAAGCTGAACATGACATGTTATAGATGCAACCTGAAGGGACATTTGGCTAACGAGTGTAAGATACCGAAGTCGAGAGTTACATGCTACAAGTGTGGAAAGACTGGACACATAGCTAGGGAGTGCAAGTCAACCGAACCAGTCAAGGCTTTGATGAACATGGCAAGTACTCTGTTATACCTTGAACTGGTGTTCACTTTCTTTATATTTTAATACCTATGTCTTATCTGGAACCATTACCTTGAACCTAGTTTGACTTTGTTCCTTCATACTATCCGATAACCTTGCTAAATCTCATTGTCAAAATCCTTTTAAATAGAAACCTTGCAATTCCCTTGATAAAGTATAGTTTAGTGGATCATGGCCTTGAAATTTAGTGGACCTATTCCCAGTGCTTCAAAGTTGATCTAGAACCCTTGATAAAGATGGTCACCGTTTAAGAAATTAACAGTCAATTGGCATCAATTTTTTTTTAAATAAAAAGGTTAAAATTTAGTTTTCCAGTCCTAAAGGGGGATAAATATTTTCTTTAAATAGTGGATCTGGACTGAGACGCAAATCCTTTCCGCTCTTAATTTGTAGGCTTAAAATTTGCCTAGGGATCCCATTAATGTTCTAGAACCCAGCGAGGTTTGGGTTTACTTCGCGGCTGATCACCGGGTGTAATCCGTAGCGTCATAAAATGGTTTTTGATAAAAAAATGGTTTTGAATTGTTTTGTTACAAGTAAATGATGCCATCACCCAAAAGTTTATCTCTTGTTATTATTAGCTCTTCCTTCACATTGTTATTCTTTTATTTTGTTCTATGTATTGTATTGTATAGCACTTGTTGAGCATTTGGCTCATTACTTGCTTTCACTCTGATATTACAGCTAGCAGATATGGTTAGATTCAAGCAGACATCGCATAAGACTTGTGATGCCGATTCGTATGTTCGAGCTCAGGTAGAATAAGTGATCATTTTGTGTGAGGACTCGATATTAAAAATTAGGTTGTAATAATTAATAGTGTTGGGCTGTTCCAAACCCTAAACTGTAAGATCTTGGATTCAAATGTATTTATTTCCTTTTTGTTAACTATTGTAATAAGTTGTATTATATATATTGTTAAGTCGGGGCGTGACACAAATGCATCAATTCAAAACTTAATAGAGCATTATAAAGTGTCATAAATGCCACTCAACATACCCCCAAACTTGAAGCGAAGCTTGTCCTCAAGCATAAATAGACTCAAAGAACAAGAAACAAAAATGCATGAATGCAACTAATTGAATGTAATGATCCCAAGAGAATAACTAAACCAATCAACAAGCAACATCTCAACAAATGCAGTTACTCGCATAAAGATCAATCAAATCATACAAATCAACTTACAAACTAGAGACGTGCGTGTGTGCAACTGCTTACAGATATACTATCACAACTAGATCAATAATCATGACTCACTACTCATCAAGGCAATCGCAATGTTATAAATAAAATAAAAAGCTAGACTCAAAATAACTTATAACATTTCAATTCTTATATCGGAGTTTTATATGGATTCATGCTTTTATTCAAACAAAACAACACACATATTTTATTTGATCGTGTAATGAGTGAGGTCCATAAAAGACTTATACAATAGTACCCATGTAACGAGCGTTAGGTTAGTGGATCCCAGACTATATAAGCCTTAGGTCACTAGGCAGAAAGTCCCCAAAGAACTTAATAACTCGAGTACTAAAGAGCCCACTCGTGAGCAATTATAAATAACACTTATTTTTTTTCTTTTTCTTTTCTTTTCTTTTTTTTTCTCTTTATCTTTTTTTCAATTTCTGATCGAGTGCGTTTCGCTCCATCTCGTTCAACCCTAGACTACTCATATAAATATGAGCTGACTACTAGCCATTTGACACCTAGCCACAATAACTAGCGATGAAATCCAATTTTTCACCAATTTCTAAAAATCCATGTTATTTTATTATTAAGAGAATATCCTAAATTTTAAGTATAAATAAGCGATTAAACCTCGACAAACAAACAAACCATGATCAAGATCTAGCACTTAAACAACCTATAAGACTTAGTGAAATACAATTATCTCTAGCATGCGAATTAACTTAATACGACTCAACATCTCTAAATACAACATCACTGCACTAGCATCAATATCACAATTCAATCGGAAAAATCATCTACAGGATCATGTTATAATGCAAATACATGAACTATATGACAAACTAACATAAAAACTACCAAAAATAAAAAACTACATGGCAAAATATGCAACTATATGAACTTAATATCATGAATATGAAAACTATATACGACTGGCATAAAACATATTCCTTCAACTACTACCCCTAAACTTAAAATTTTCACTATCCTCAGTGAAGGTAACAGTAAGGAATCAGGCATACCTAATCAGAATCAGGCTCCTCACCCTCAACGAGTGGAGTTTCATGTGTGTCCGGAGGTGGATACATGGAATTCTCACCAAATACTGGCCACTGGATGTCAACACCGGTGGCTCTGAAAGCTATCCCCAATGCCTGGGAGAGATCACGTGCAAACCTGCTGTAGATGTCATGCATCACATCCATCCTCCTAGTCAGATGCCTGTACTGCGTATTTCCCTTCTTCGATGGTTCCTGGAACTGTGATGGCTCTATCTCCTCACCCAACTGAGCTCTCCAACCTACCGTACAGGCATACTTAGAACCACCAGCATACATCTGATCTGCTGGTCGCTTGCCCGGAAGCATATCAAATGAATAACCAAGCCCCTTAGGATCGGACTTACCACCATACCACTCCATCATGTTCAATATAATCGAACTTTCAATAACAAAACTAGGGAGTTGAAGCTGCTCATGTGCGGCCCAATGAACACGAACTGCCGCACACAACCTCGTCACTATGGATGCATAGGGTATAGAACCCGTAGTGCTCCCTCTCAAAAATCTCAGCATACCATGGTGAATAATCCTACTAATGTCTACATAATCACCCTTCAGAATACCCCACAATAAACGTGCTCGTTCCACAGTAACCTCATGCATATGAGAAGATGGCAATATATTCGCACAAATATAGGCATTCCAAGCGCGTGCTAACCTGTTCATACAAGAAGCAGGCAATGTGGCATAATCAGTTGTGCCCCTCTTGAGCTTCTAATGAGTCTTTGGAGCACATAGTGTTGCAACAATAAAATCCAAATCAAAATCCTCTGGAGTCTTATCATTCCAAATATCCTGGTCGGGCTTTTTCATGGGCTGATTAATTACCCTCCTTATCGCCCTTGCACTATACTCCACCTTCATCCCCCTAACCATCGTGAAGCCATTCTTCTTCACCTTTGCATTAATATAGAACTCTCGAACAACACTCATGGGTACATCAGCGGGTGCCTCACAAAAAGAAACCGAGCCCATCTCCCGAATCGTCTCCAATACCTTACCATCCTTCCCCGATGGCAGAAAACCTCGCTCCTTGATGATCGACTTAGAGAGAAGCCTCGTATACTCCACTTCAGTCTCGGGAGTAGAGAACCTCGGCCTTACACCATCCACACTAGAAGAATCAGTGCTGCTGCTGCTTACTTGTGTTTTTTGTCTATTGGGCGCCATTAGAATTGAGTAGAGAGAATAAGAGTTTTATATTTGAGAGAAAATTTGTGTTTAAGAATTTATGAGGTGGTGAAGAAGTTTATGTATAAGTGTATGTATATATAGGTGGTGAAAAGAGAATTGTATATGGAATAGAAGTGGGATTTGATTATGGGAATAATGGGAGTAATGGGTTTGATTTGGAGAGGGAAATTTGGGATGTGGGGGAGTAAAATTCGGTTAGGAATTGATTTCGTAGCAAAAATCCCGATTTTTCTCTTCAAAACTGCCTTTTATTTTTTATGAGTCGGGACCATGGCGCGGGCGCGCACTAGGACAGCGCGGGCGCGCGCAACTTCTACCAAATCGGCATGGCCGCGCGCTGGATCAGCGCGGGCGCGCCGTGTTTCTGTAATTTCAGCGCGGGCGCGCCTGGCTTTTAAAGTCGGACCTGAATTTTTCTCTTTTTCTAATTTTTTTGTGATTTTCTCTTTTCTTCTTGCTTCCTATACTTACTAATATACAATAAACTTGGGTTGCTTTCCAAGAAGCGCTGGCTTTATGTGGTTAGCATGATGTAGAAACTCGAGATCAAACGGACAATAAAACAGCACTAACCACCTCGCGGTTTGCCGTGTCACCATAGTAATGCTTCAACCTCTGACCATTTACCTTGAATGCTTGGCCCAGATCATTCTCAAAAATCTCCATCGCTCCATTTGGAAACACAGTTTTGACAACAAACGACCCTAACCATCTTGACTTTAACTTTCCAGGAAAAAGACGGAGACGAGAGTTGAATAAAAGAACTTATTGCCCCGGCACAAATGATTTGAGCACTAGACCCCGATCGTGCCACCTCTTGACTTTATCCTTATACATTTTGTTGTTCTCATAAGCTTGAAGTCGAAACTCGTCGAGCTCATTCAATTGAAGCATCCTCTTCTTTTCAGCTGCATCCAAATCCAGATTCAATTTCTTCAATGCCCAATATGCTTTATGCTCTAGCTCCACCGACAAATGACACCCCTTACCATAAACCAACTGATATGGTGACATCCCTAACGGAGTCTTGTATGTTGTTCGATACGCCCAAACAGCTTCATCAAGCTTCAAAGACCAATACTTTCTTGATGGACACACAACTTTCTCTAAAATGCGCTTGATCTCCCTATTAGATACCTCAGCTTGACCATTCGTCTGAGGATGATAAGCCGTAGTAATGCGATGATTGAAATTATGCCTTTGCATCATAGAAGTGAACTTGCGGTTACATAAATGTGACCCCTCATCACTGATTATGACTCTTGGAGTTCCAAATCTTGTGAATATCTGCTTGTGAAGAAAATTAAGCACTACCTTTGCATCGTTCGTTGGAAATGCCTTAACTTCAACCCATTTCGACACATAATCAACTGCCAACAAGATATAATGATTGTTATAAGATGAGACAAATGGCCCCATGAAGTTAATTCCCCAAACATCGAAGACTTCGACCTCGAGAAGCACATTAAGAGGCATCTCATCCCTCTTCGACATATTCCCCACACGTTGACATCGATCATATTTTAAAATGAACTGATGAGCATCTTTAAACAAAGTTGGCCAAAAAAAACCTGCTTGAAGAATACGAGATGCTATCTTTTCTCCACCATAATGTCATTCATAAGCCGTTGAGTGGCAATCTCGCAAGATCCCCTCTTTTTCACTATAAGGAATACATCTCCTGATGATTTGGTCAGCTCCTTGGTGAAAAAAAGGCTCATCCCACATATACCACTTCATTTCATGTAGAAATTTTTTCCTTTAAGCGGGACTCAACTCTGGAGGCATAATGTTACTTAAAAGGTAGTTCACAATATTGGAAAACCACGGTTCTTCTACTTGCACTCCAAATAACTGCTCATCGGGAAAAGACTCATTAATTAAAGACTTATCTCGTGAAGTAGCAATTGGATCCTCTAAACGCGAGAGATGATCGACGACTTGATTTTCAGTCCCTTTTATGTCCTTGATCTCTAACTCAAACTCCTGAAGTAAAAGAACCCATCGAATCAACCTTGGCTTCGAGTCCTTCTTCGAGATGAAATATCGAATTGCTGCGTGATCAGTGAAAACTGTCACCTTCGTCCCAAGTAGATACGATCGAAATTTCTCAAAACCATAAACGATAGCCAAAAGTTCTTTCTCAATAGTGGTGTAGTTTAGTTGAGCACCATTAGAAGTCTTACTAGCATAGTAGACTACATGAAATATGTTGTTCTTGCATTTCCCAAGAACTGCTCCAACTGCATAGTCGCTTGCATTGCACATCATTTTAAATGGTTCAGACCAATTAGGTGCAGTTATGACAGGTTCCGTAATCAAACTCTTCTTCAATATCATAAAAGCAGCAAGACACTCATTATCAAACTTGAAAGGAATGTCTTTTTCTAGCAAATTGCACAACGGCTTCAAAATCTTCGAGAAGACCTTGATGAAACGCCTATAGAAACCCGCATGCCCAAGAAAACTGCGAATTCCCTTAACAGATATGGGTGGAGGCAGATTTTCGATCACCCCCACCTTGGTTTTGTCCACCTCAAGCCCCTTGCTAGAAACCTTTTGACCAAGAATGATGCCTTGGCGCACCATAAAATGACATTTCTCCCAATTGAGAACCAAGTTGGTCTCAACACACCTTTTCAATACTAACCCAAGATTGTGCAAGCATTCATCATAAGAAGTTCCAAAGACCGAGAAATCATCCATGAACACTTCTACGTTATTTCCAATCATATCTGAGAAGATATCCATCATACATCTCTAAAAAGTGGCTGGCGCTCCATATAGCCCAAAAGAATCTCTTCGGAATGTAAAAGTGCCTAAAGGAAATGTGAATGTAGTCTTCTCTTGATCTTCTGGAGTGATACAAATCTGATTATATCCTGAATAGCCATCCAGAAGACAATAGTAATCATGCCCAGCCAATCTATCAAGCATCTAATCAATGAAAGGAAGAAGGAAGTGATCCTTCCTCGTAGCATTGTTCATCTTTCTATAATCCATGCAAACTCTCCATCCTATAACTGTTCATATAGGAATAAGCTCATTCTTCTCATTTGCTACCACAGTGATACCACCTTTCTTTGGCACACATTGAATCGGGCTCACCTATGAACCGTCAGAAATAGGTAGATGATCCTTGCATCTAGCCACTTGAGGATTTCCTTCTTCACAACCTCTTTCATGATCGGATTTAGCCTTCTCTATTACTCAACAGTAGGCTTGCTTCCTTCCTCTAGCAGAATTTTGTGCATACAATAAGAAGGGCTGATTCCCTTGATATCTGCTATAGTCCAACCAATTGCCGATTTGAATTCTCTAAGAATTCTCAAGAGCTTCTCCTCATCGGTACCTGAAAGGTCAGATGCAATAATAACAGGAAAAGTAGATGCATCACCTAAAAATACATACCTCAAATGTTTAGGTAAAGATTTAAGCTCAAGAGTAGGAGCTTCCTCAATAGATGGCTTGAGGCGCTTCGAAGAACTTTTCAACTCCTCCAATCCAAGAGATTCAAAAGGCATATCCATCTTTCGCTTCCAGGGAGAAGCATTCAAATATTGTAAGTGCTCATCACAGTCATCATCTTTGCTATCAGAATTCCCCAATAAGGCCTTCTCTAAGGCATCGGACCTTAGCAATCGATCGATTTAAGAATTAACCACAGTATCGACTATTTCCACCTTTAAACACTCCTCATTTTCTGTAGGAAATTCCATGGTATTGAACACATTAAAAGTCACATCCTGATCCATCACTCGCATGGTAAGCTCACCTTTCTACACATCTATCAAGGTTCGACCAGTAGCCAAGAAAGGTCTTCCCAAGATTATGGGAATTTTCTTATCCTCCTCGAAATCAAGAATTACAAAATCAGCAGGGAAAATGAGTTTGTCCATCTTGACCAAGACATCTTCCACAATATCTCGCGGATATGTAATAGAACGATCGACCAACTGCAAAGTCATGTATGTAGGTTTTGGATCAGGTAAGTCCAACTTTTTGAAGATTGACAATGGCATCATATTGATGCTAGCTCCCAAGTCACATAGACACTTATAAAATGACACATTTTCAATGATGCAAGGAATAGTGAAGCTTCCAGGATCTTTAAGCTTCAGAGGCAATTTCTGTTGCAATACAGCACTGCATTCCTCCGTGAGAGCGACGATCTCTAAGTCATCAAGCTTCACCTTCCTAGAAAGAATATCTTTCATGAAATTCGCGTAACTAGGCATTTGCTCAAGAGTTTCAGCAAAAGGTATGTTGATATGAAGTTTCTTGAACACCTCTAGAAACTTTGCAAACTGCTTATCCAGTTTCTTCTTCTGTAGCCTCTTAGGAAAAGGAGGTGGATGATAGATCTGTTTCTCCCATGTATTACCCTCAGGAGGAGTGTGCTCAACAGTAGTCTTTCTTGGTTCCACTTCAGCTTCCTTCTACACTTCTTCTTCATCAGCCTCCACTTCAGAATCTGGAGTCTTAGCTTGTTCAGGATTCACAACATTACCATACCTCAATGTGATTGCTTTAACATGCTCCTGAGCTTCCTTTTTGCCTGGCACTTCAGTATCACTTGGAAGTGTGCCAGGTTGACGATTTAGTAATGCATTAGCAATTTTGCTGATTTGATTCTCCAAGGTCTTGATAGAGACAACTTGGCTCTTGCACATAAGTCTCAACTCCTCCAATTCAGATTTTTCATTAGATTGAGGTAACTGTTGAAGTTGAAGTTGTTACTTTGGGGCATATTACGGTTGTTGAAAACCAGGAGGGTTATACTGCCTTGCTGTATATGGCTGATAAGATTGTTGCACCGTATTATGATTGTTGCTCCAGTTGAAGTTAGGATGATTGCGGTTATTCGGATGATAAGTGGCTGGAGCTTGTTGTTGTGATATCTGAAAGTTGCTCACAAATTGAGCTGATTCGCTAGAAATAGCACACTGCTCAGTTACATGTGCCCCCGCGCAAAGCTCACAAATACTTGTGATCTGGTTAACTCCATAAGTAGCCAAAGAGTCCACTTTCATTGTCAAAGCTTGAAGTTGAGAAGCTATAACAGCAGCTTGATCCACTTCCAGAATTCCTGCTACCTTTCATTGCAACATCCTTTGTGTAGAATTCTGGTATTTATTGGCTGCCATTAGCTCAATCAACTCATAAGCTTTATTGTAGCTTTTAGCCCATAAGGCTCCACATATGCTGTATCGAGCATAGGTCTAGATTTTGCTCCTAAACCATTGTAGAAATAGTTGATAATCATCCAATCAGGCATGCCATGGTGTGGGCACTTCCTCAGCATCTCCTTATATTGATCCCAAGCCTCACACAGAGATTCACCAGTTTGCTGAGCAAACTGATTAAGAGCATTCTTGATTGCATCAGTCTTCGCCATAGGAAAGAATTTAGTGAAAAACTTTTGAGCAAGATCCTCCCATTTGGTTATAGACCCTGGTGGTAGAAAATGTAACCAACATTTTGCTTTGTCCCTAAAAAAGAATGGGAATAGTCACAGCTAGATAGCATCTTCAGACACATCGTTGAACTTGAAAGTGTCACAGATCTCGATTAAATCCCTGATGTGCATGTTGGGGTCTTCTGTAGGAGAACCCCCAAACTGAACTGAGTTCTGTATCATCTGAATCGTGCTCGAATTGATCTTAAAAGTGTTAGCCGCGATGGCTGGCCTGATGATGCTTGACTGACTATCATTGATCTTAAGCTTAGAATAGTCCATCAATGCCTTAATATTATCTACTTGATCCCCCATCTCTAATAATGGTGGTTCTTCGATTTTCTCTTCTTCTCCTACTTTCTCTTTGTCCTCAAAGTAAGTTAGTTCTCCCATCATACTCATTTCTAATAATGTTTGACTAATGAATATTCCATCACTAACTTGCTTAACTTGTAAACCAAGAAAGTAAGTTAGTTCTCCCATCATACTCATTTCATACTTACTTTGCATTAATTTGGCAAACTTTTTGCAAAGTTTCTCATCTGTAGAACCAAAAATAATATCATCTATATAAATTTGAACAAGTATACTAGAGCCATTAACATTTCTGAAAAATAAAGTTTTATCTACAGTACCTCTTGTGAAGTGATTTTCCAAAAGGAACTTTGATAAAGTGTCATACCAGGCTCTAGGTGCTTGCTTCAGTCCATAAAGTGCTTTCAAGAGATAATAGACATGTTCTGGAAAATTTGGATCTTCAAAGCCAGGAGGTTGACTTAGATAGACTTCTTCCTCCAAATCTCCATTCAGAAAGGCACCTTTGACATCCATTTGATAGACCTTGAAGTTGGCATAGGCTGCATAGGCTAAGAAGATTCTGATGGCTTCAAGTCTTATAACAAGACCAAATGTTTCATCAAAATCTATTCCTTCTTGCTGACAATAGCCCTTAGCAACCAATCTAGCTTTGTTCCTGACAACTATGCCATTTTCATCCATCTTGTTTCTGAATACCCACTTGGTGTCTATTGGATTCTTTCCTTTAGGCTTGAGCACCAGCTTCCATACATTATTCCTTTCAAATTGGTTTAGCTCCTCCTGCATAGCTAAAATCCAATCAGGATCCAACAAAGCTTCTTCTACCTTCTTTGGTTCTTCCTGAGTTGCTCTTCTTGTTTGAACTCTAGAAGAAACATCACCAATAATAAGCTCAAAGGGGTGATCTTTTGTCCATTTCCTTTGTTGAGGTAGATTAGCTCTAGATGAAGAAACCTCATTGTTGTCTTCATGTGTGATTTAGTTTTGATTGTTAAAAACTCCCCCTGAGTTTGTGGATCTTTGATTTGAGAAAGGGGAACTTTTTATAGGTGATCTATCTTGACTTCCTGCTCCTCTTGATAACCCGACGGATGGTGAATTTTGAGTACCGACGGATGAAGCTGGTTGTCTTCCGACGGATAACGCAGACTACCTTCCGACGTGTTGGGTCCCAATGTGTTTGTAGAAGGGGGGGTTGAATACAAACGTTACCAAATAATCAAATAAAATGCGGAATAAAAAATGTGAAACAAAATTCAAGTTAAATAAAAATATTATTAAACTTGAAAGGTGTTACAACAACTGTATCGATTACAAGGAATTAATCTCAAATTAATTATCACAAATCTAGAATAAATTCGACATGAACTTTTTCTATTTTTGTAATAAAATAGATTCAAATGCTAAACGCAATTTGAGATTAAGTTCTAGAGATTTTGATCCGCTAGATTGATACACAAGAGCAAGATAAAGATTTCTAGTGGATTGGATTTAACTTTACAATCTAGAAATTTAATCTTGAAGTATGCAGATGAAAAGATGAAATATTTCTTCTTGATTTTCTTTTCTGCCTTGTTTCTTGACTTCTGTGTTCTTAATAATAAGTTGCTGCTTCTCTGCTTCTTTTTAAATCAACAAACGAATAGAATTGACTTGGCATGACAATCCTATAGCTGGCAAGACTTTCGGTGAGACAATTGAATGAACTAGCAAGACAATCTGAATGAACTAGCATGACAATCAGAATGAACTAGCAAGACAATCATCCTCCTAGAGTAACTTTCGGTGTGACAATTGAATATGGCCTAGCATGACAATCGGTATGACAATCCTGATTGTCATGCTAGTTCATTTTCAATTGTCTTGCTGATTTAATGCTTGAATTTAATCCAATTAAACTTCTGAAAATTCCTAGAATTAATTCAGAATTAATTAATCAATTAATTCAATTAATAAATAAATTATTCTTTGCAGATATAATTTATTTTCTTAATTAAATTAGATGACTTAATTAATTAATAGAGAATTAATTCTAGTCTTGAGCAGCAACCATTCTTCTGCAAATCTTCTGAAAATCACTGAAAATTATGAATCAATTCCACCACTTCAACGTTGACACTCGATGTACTGTCTGGTTCATGAGTGACTAACTTCCGTGACGTTTCTTCATATCTTGACTTTGACACTTTGATTTTCTTCAGATTAAATCCTTGTAATTTATTGATACCCTGACGAGATCTCTGTCACTTGATTAAATCCACGATCTTGATTTATATCACTGAGGCATGATCAACTTCTTGAACTTCTTCCAGTGAATTAACTCCTCAAGTCTGTAGATGAACCTTGTCTCTGAATCCTTTGACAGATATTACTTTGCGAGATCTCTGTGACGGTCGATCCACTATTTACTTATTACATTCTTATTTGAGTTGAGTTGAATCCTCGAATATACAAATAGGCTATGACATATGACTTACAATCTCCCCCTATTTGTTTGTTAGACAATAACACACAAATACCTAGAGGATAACTCAACTAACAAATAAGAAAAAGATATAAACATACATGCAAAGTAAATAGTAGAAAAGTTCTGGACTAGATTTAACATTTTCCAGATTCCAAGTAGATGTTCCTCTAGACTGAACATATCTTCAAGTAGTTCCATCTTCATTTGTACAACCACATTTCCTGTTGAGAAGCCCATATCTCTTGCTTCTCCCCCTATGAGAATCAACTGATTAAAGAAGATCACCTTCGTTTTACCACCTCTCCTGTACAATAGGATCCGCAGATAAAAACCAATGGTACTCCCCTAACAGCTTCTTCCCTTACTAGGAAATCACCTTGTGTTTACCACCTCTCCCGTACAATAGGATCCGTAGTTACAAACAACAATGGTGTGGTGTAGTGTACATTTTTAGGATCTTTTTCTTCCTCCCTGCTATTTCTCCCCCTTAGTTGAGGAATCCTCCAAACTATTTCTTAAGCTTTTATCTCCCCCTTAAAGAAGGAATGTATGCCGTCGTCTGAAGGAGTTCTCATATTTCACTTGGTTGGAAAAGAAATAACAAGTAGTTTCTCTTTCTACCTCACTGTGAGTGTGTGATTCTGTTTAGTGTACCTCATATGTGTTTCACTCTTCTCTCCACTCGTGTTTACACTCATTCTCACAAGTGTATCCCTCCTCTCATAGCTCCAAAAATCAGCTATACCTGCAAGGAAAATCACCTTAGCCATCCTTAAGGAGGTCACAGGTGGTGCAATGGGAGTTCACAAATCCCCATCCTTGTTAAACTCGTCAGATAAATCTGAGTCATAATCTACAAGTTGCTAGTTTCCCTTTTAGGGTTCCAGATTTGAATTCTGGGAAGGTAAACAATGATCCAAAGAATTTAGCATAAAGATCACAGTTCCCTTCTAATGCCTGTGAAGACATTTCCTTGTGACTCATCAGGTAATATCTGAATCATTGTCAACAAGTTGCCGATCTGCACCTATGTCAGATCCACTATCCGCAGATGCATCCAGGGGATTTAAGCCTGGGGAGGTAGACACTGACCACTGACATATGGCTTTTGGATCAGTATCCTCTCCTAACACCTGTAAAGGCAATTGGTCCACTAACGAACCTTGAACAATCGAATCTGACCTTAAAATGGTCGAAACTCTTGTTTCCGTCAACTCATCCTTTGTGTGTGTAACCTCTCCTTGTGCATCAAGAATTGATTATGTTTGAAGTGGTGACACTACATCGGATACCTTGGCCGACAGGCAAAATTCAATAGATGCACCCTGTTGAGAGAATGAATCTAGTAACTGATTTTGTGCCTTTTCAACCATTACATCTTTTTGAGAAGATGTATGGGGGTTAGCAGTTGTCTCGGTTTAAATACTACTCATCTATGTAGGAGACAGAGCTACTGGGTTGACTACAGAACCTTCCTTATGTGGTGCACTAGGCACTATCTCCCTCACGCTCATTCATACTACATTTAGTGGTAAGAGAGTGTTGGTTGGTTCTGTTTTTTTTGTGTTTGTCTTTACAGTCTGGGATAGACGTTGTGGGTTTTCAACCTCATGACTGTCAATGAAAGAAAGTCAATGGAGACTGAACCTGTATCATAGAACATATGGTAATAGAGAGAAAATGATTTACAATAGTGATTTCAAAAGATTTTACATGAAATAAGAAATCACTAATGTAGAAAGAAGTTTAATTTTGTTTTTCAATATGAATGAGTTTTTGATAAAATATTGATCACTTAGGGTAAAGTCTAAGTAATTCTCATTCATGTCAAAAGCTTACAAATATCTGCAACATAATGTTAACAAGATATCATTGACCGATACTTGTCAAGTACTTTAGATACTAATTGTTATGTTGCATAATTATGACGACTCTACTAGTTCATATAAAATTATAACTTCTGTTAGAGTGCCATACCATGTCCTTGATGATTGCTTGAGCAGTATACTAGTTCATACCAACCTGAAGTGAGATTGTGAAGAAGAGATTGCATAGTCCAATAGATCTGCAACTGCAAAGTCCATGAACTGTGGTGCACTGACTTCCTCTTTTGACTCACCAACCAGGAGTACACTTGTACACATCTTACTAGAGTTCAATTCCAAGTGTAATGTGCAGCAGGTGCCTGATATGTCGTAATATTCTCAAGTCTCGTCACTGGTGCTATATGTTGGATACTGCTTCCTGATAATAACCTAGCACAATATACAAAATTAAAATGATAACATTCCCCGCTTGCAAACAGCCATATCCCTCAGATAAACCTTTGCTGTTATCTCCAAAGGTAACCATGGGGCCAGCTTCCTCAATCCACATTTGATAGCAGGGCTCTATCTCCGGTCATATGTCTTGATGATCCACTGTCAAGAATCCACACTACCGGTTACACCTGTTTAATCCCTGCACTACAAATGGATTAGACCTTCTTCGGAACCCAAACTTGGTTGGGCCCGGCATACTTGTAGAACTGTCCTTTGTCAGGCAAAACAACATTTTTAATTTTAATTGCCTCAACTTTCTCAATGACTGAACATTTGACCTTGTAAACAGCCTTAACAAATTTCTGTTTAAGCTTAGGCACAAATGTCTCCTTTCTAGCCTTAGAAGGACTGGCAGTCTTAGACCTATCATGCTTCTTGTTATTCACATGCTGACGAGGAGTAGTCTTATCATTAGACACATGCTTACCATTAAAATAAGCATACATCATATTAAAAGCACAAGACATACAATTAGAAACACCACATGCTTTATGAGAGTGATTAACAGCAGGCAATTTATGCATGGTAGACATGGCATTATTGTTATCCAACTCATGTGTGTCTGAGTTAGTCTCAGTTGCTTTCACAACTTTGACTGGAACTTTCGACTCACTTGACTTGGAAACAATCTTCTCATTAGCATGATCCTCAGCACGTATTTCTTCTTGAATAACAGAAGAGGTCGCATCAAATGGTTCAGCAATTGATGCTTTATAGAGGGGTTCATCAACACCCTTAAGCACATGTGATACTTCCCTCCCTTTAGCACAGACATGAGGAGGGGAGTTTATGCCTAATTCTCCAATAGCAGCATTGTAATCATATCCTATTCCAGATGTTTGATTAACAGCTTGCTTACTGTAGAACTCTTTAGCCTTCGAACAAGAATTGAAGTAGGCTCTAACCTTAGTCTCAAGACCGGTGATCTTGTCTTTGAGAATAGTTTCGAGTTTTCTATAACAGTCAACTCTATTCTCTAGAAAAGATACCTGTTCTTTTAATTTGTCTTGATTAATATGCACAAGTCTTAATTCATTGACCTCTTTCTCAAGGTCTGTGATCTTTAAACTTAATAGTTCATTATCACGACGTGCACAATCTAAGTTACCTCTTAGATGATAAACCATTTCAGCATCAGAAAGTTTTACCTCTATTCTTGACGATGAAGCTTTTCCATCAATAGCCATAAGAGCAAGATTTCCTTCATCTTCATCTTCACTGTCAGTATCATCCCAGCTTCTTCCCTTTGCCAGATAAGCCCTTTCAGAGTTCTTTCTTACTTGCTTTGGCTTCCTACATTCTGTGGCAAAGTGTCCCAACTCATTGCAGTTATAGCATCTAATGGTGCTTCGATCAACCATCCCTGTTTTGTACCCACCACTGCTGGTGTTAGAGGATGAAGATCCACCTTTCTGGAATTTGTTGTAGTTGGACTTGTACTTAAGCTTGGGATTCCTCCTGAATCTGACATGGGAGAATCTCTTGACAATTTGGGCCATTGATTCATCTTCCAATTGCTCCAGCTCTTCCAAGGAATAAAAATCATCACTTGATTGATTTGTAGTAGGAGGATCATATTCTGCTACTAACTCATTTTCCTCACCCTTGGAAAACTGTACCATTCTTTCTAACTGTTGAGATTGTTGTTGTTGTTGACCTTCAGCTACAAGTGCAGTAGATGTGCTGACCATTCTATCCTTCCCGTAGACTTCCTTCTGTTGAATCTGCTCCAACTCATAGGTTTTTAACACTCCATAGAGCCTGTCCAAAGAAATCTCACTTAGATCTCTAGCTTCTCTAATGGCAGTGATTCTATGTTCAAGATGAGCTGACAGTGTTAAAAGGAACTTTTGTTGACCTCCCTGATTGAATAATACTTTCCATTGATGTTCAGGTTGTTGATCAACGCATTGTACCTCTCAAACACTTCAGTAATTCCTTCTCCTGGATTTGATTTGAAATGTTCATATTCAGAGGTTAGGATTTCCAACTTGTTCTCCCTAACTTCCTCCGTGCCTTCATTAATCACCTCAATAGTTTCCCACATGTGTTTGGAATTTTTACAGTTCATCACATGTCTGTTCATCAAGGGATCAAGGGAATCAATTAATATTAATTGAAGGCTGGCATCCAAGGAGACTTCTTCCTTCTCAGCAGGAGTAAAATCTTCAGGCTCTTTTGGCTAGGTTCTAGCTTCAGTAGTCACCACACCATCTATTATTACCTCCGGTTCAATAACCATCGGAGTTTTTATACCCTTCTTTAACAAGTTTAAATATTTGGGATTTGCAACTTGTAAAAATAATAGCATCTTCTTCTTCCACATGATATAATTCTCTTTATCAAATTGTGGAATTTTAACGGTTCCAACTTTATGTGAAGTCATTATGAATTTTTGAATAAATAAAAATTCAAGGAGTTGAAAAATCACAAAAGTCTAGGATCTTGATTTGTTCGTTAATCAGAAGGCTCTGATACCAATTGTTGGGTCCCAATGTGTTTGTAGAAGGGGGGGTTGAATACAAACGTTACCAAATAATCGAATAAAATGCGGAATAAAAAATGTGAAACAAAATTCAAGTTAAATAAAAATATTATTAAACTTGAAAGGTGTTACAACAACTGTATCGATTACAAGGAATTAATCTCAAATTAATTATCACAAATCTAGAATAAATTCGACATGAACTTTTTCTATTTTGTAATAAAATAGATTCAAATGCTAAACGCAATTTGAGATTAAGTTCTAGAGATTTTGATCCGCTAGATTGATACACAAGAGCAAGATAAAGATTTCTAGTGGATTGGATTTAACTTTACAATCTAGAAATTTAATCTTGAAGTATGCAGATGAAAAGATGAAATATTTCTTCTTGATTTTCTTTTCTGCCTTGTTTCTTGACTTCTGTGTTCTTAATAATAAGTTGCTGCTTCTCTGCTTCTTTTTAAATCAACAAACGAATAGAATTGACTTGGCATGACAATCCTATAGCTGGCAAGACTTTCGGTGAGACAATTGAATGAACTAGCAAGACAATCTGAATGAACTAGCATGACAATCAGAATGAACTAGCAAGACAATCATCCTCCTAGAGTAACTTTCGGTGTGACAATTGAATATGGCCTAGCATGACAATCGGTATGACAATCCTGATTGTCATGCTAGTTCATTTTCAATTGTCTTGCTGATTTAATGCTTGAATTTAATCCAATTAAACTTCTGAAAATTCCTAGAATTAATTCAGAATTAAATAATCAATTAATTCAATTAATAAATAAATTATTCTTCGCAGATATAATTTATTTTCTTAATTAAATTAGATGACTTAATTAATTAATAGAGAATTAATTCTAGTCTTGAGCATCAACCATTCTTCTGCAAATCTTCTGAAAATCACTGAAAATTATGAATCAATTCCACCACTTCAACGTTGACACTCGATGTACTGTCTGGTTCATGAGTGACTAACTTCCGTGACGTTTCTTCATATCTTGACTTTGACACTTGATTTTCTTCAGATTAAATCCTTGTAATTTATTGATACTGTGACGAGATCTCTGTCACTTGATTAAATCCACGATCTTGATTTATATCACTGAGGCATGATCAACTTCTTGAACTTCTTCCAGTGAATTAACTCCTCAAGTCTGTAGATGAACCTTGTCTCTGAATCCTTTGACAGATATTACTTTGCGAGATCTCTGTGACGGTCGATCCACTATTTACTTATTACATTCTTATTTGAGTTGAGTTGAATCCTCGAATATACAAATAGGCTATGACATATGACTTACACGACGGATGAAGCATAATGTAACTCGACATATGTTGAGTTTTGTGCTTCATTGGTGGTAGATTTATATGCATTATCCTTAGATACATTCTCTTGATCACTTTCATCACTAACCATCTCCACATTGTCGAATTTGAGGCTCTCATGGTAATCTCCATCTTTCAGTCCTTCAATCTTTTTATCATCAAACACAACATGTATTGATTCCAGAACAATGTTGGTTCTTAGATTGTAGACTCTATATGCTTTACCAACAGCATATCCAACAAAAATTCCTTCATCTGCTTTAACATCAAACTTCCCATTTTGATCAGTTTGATTTCTCAGAATATAGCATTGCAGACAAAGACATGAAGAAAGTTTAGAGTTGGCTTCTTGTTCTTGAACAATTGATAGGGAGTCATGCATCTTGCTTGATTAACCAGAGAAATATTCTGAGTATAACATGCAGTATTTACAGCTTCATCCCAGAAATATGTTGGTAACTTAGATTCTTCAAGCATTGTCCTTGCAGCTTCTATAAGTGATTTGTTCTTCCTTTCCACTACTCCATTCTGTTGTGGAGTCCTTGCTGCTGAAAACTCATGCAGAATCCCATTTTCCTCACAAAATGCTCTCATGACAGAATTCTTGAACTCAGTTCCATTGTCACTCCTCATTCTTCTAACCTTGAAATCAGGATGATTATTGACTTGCCTTATGTGATTGATAATGATTTCACTAGCCTCATCTTTAGACTTTAGGAAATATGTCCAAGAGAACTTTGAGAAATCATCTATAATTACTAGGCAAAATCTTTTCCTTGAGATGGACAATACATTGACTGGTCCAAACAAATCCATGTGAAGCAGTTGCAAAGGCTCTTCAATTGTTGAATCAAGTTTCTTCCTGAATGATGCTTTAATCTGCTTCCCTTTTTGGCAGGCATCACACAGTCCATCCTTAGAAAACTCCACTAGGGGAATGCCTCTGACCAGTTCTTTCTTTACTAGATCATTCATGGTCTTGAAGTTTAAATGGGATAGCTTCTTGTGCCGTAGCCAACTTTCATCCTGACTTGCTTCACTGAGAAGACAAGTTACAGATTCTGCATTAGATGAGTTGAAGTCAGCTAGGTACATATTTCCTTTTCTCACACCAGTGAGAACCACTTTGTTGCTTCTTTTATTAGTCACAACACAGGCTTCTGAGCTGAAGGTTACTGAATTGCCTTTATCACAAAGCTGGCTGATACTCAACAGATTGTGTTTGAGACCATCCACTAAAGCAACCTCCTCAATGATGACATTGTCCTTTGAAATCAAGCCATATCCCACAATATAACCCTTGCTGTCATCTCCAAAAGTAATACTTGGGCCAGCTTTCTCCTTAAACTCTGTGAGCAGAGTAGAATCACCAGTCATGTGTCTTGAACAACCACTATCCAAGTACCAAAGATTCTTTCTGTTTCCCTGATTGCTTGAGGAACTTGTTTCTGTCTCATCAGACTTGGCCATTAGGGCTAGATTGACATAGCTGACATCTTCATCTTCATCCAGACCATCTGCTGCCCAGTCATTTTATTGTGTAATAAAAGCCCTTTCCTTTTGCTTGAGTAGATCAAATTATTTTTGCTTATAATCCACAGACTCAAACTTTTTCTTACTGGAATCTGACTTCCTACAGTCACTGGAAAAATGCCCTGCCAAGCCACATTTGAAACATTTGAATTTTGATTTATCCACCATGTTTCTATTTGGCTTGGCTGCTCCAAAGTTCTTCTTGAACTTGAGCTTGGAAAATCTCCTAAAAAGAAAAGCCAGGTGCTCATCAATGTCCTCCATGTCATCTTGGCTCAATGAATCTTCACTTTCTACTGCAAGCCCCTTGCCCTTGTTCTCACAGACCCTTGAAGTTGATTCAGCAGCTTCCATCTTCATTTCCTTCTCCTTTTCCAACTCAGCAACTAGTGCAATGGATCCTCCTTTCTTCTTTCCTCTCTCCATCCTTTCATCCTGCTCTATTTCAAGCTCATAGGTTTTCAGGATGCCATACAGTCTCTCCGAAGTAAACTCCTTATAGTCTTGTGAGTTTCTTAATGAGACTGTCATTGGTTTCCATTCCTTTCGAAGAGATATAAGGAATTTCATACTGGAATCTTTAGTATGATAGACCCTTCCATGCAACTTTAGAGCATTTAGTAGTTTCTGAAACCTACTAAAGATGTCAGTGAGAGACTCACTTTCTTCATTATGGGAATGCTCATATTGCTGAATCAGGAGCTACATCTTGTTTTCTCTAACTTGCTCAGTGCCATCACAGGATATTCAACTCCATTAAACAGGATATTCATGGCCTTTTTATCCTTCCTGACTTGTTCAATGTCAGGATCAGACCATTCATGCCTTGAGGACTGATGGCTCGTTTCCTGTTGCAGCTCTCATTGGAACATGAGGGCCTCTTTCTATGCAGTCCACATAGGCCTCATCTTGAGAAAGCATGTGAAGATGCATCTTTACCTTCCAATGATGGTAATTATCTTTATCCAGAAAAGGGATCTTGACTCCAACATCCTTCTTGTTCATCTTGCTGTATTGTTTTGATCTTTAAACTCTTTGTAAGTTAAGAGCTCGCTTTGATACCAATTGTTAGTCCCTTAACAATATGACAAGAATTACAGAAGGGAGGTTGAATGGAATTCTTGAAACTTTTTCTTGAAATAAAATGTTCTAACTCAAATATAAATATAAGTGTATTGATTAGCACAATGCGGAATAAAAACTTAAGTGAATCAAAACACATGTAATTAAAAACAAGAATCTTTAAAAACTTTCTGGTGGATTTGAATGATTTCACCAGAGATATATATTATATATCGAGAGAACCCTGTGTGCAAAAATGCTCACAGCTTCTTACAAATATTGAACTACTGAGAATACAGAGAAATGCTAATAATTCTGCTTACAAATGTTTCTCTTGATGTGTTCCCAGATCTATGTTTCTATTTGCTACTTCTTGGTTTATATATTACCAAGATTACAAAGTCAAAAGACAGGATCATTATAAAAACTATCGGGTCTAATACTTTGCTACTTTGTTCTCTATTACCCAGTTAATAGGCTTCCTCATTCCATTTGCATACACTTCGACGCATGTGACTATGCTGTCACTGTCAACTGATATTTGAATTCTTTATCCGTTGAGTACATGATCATCCGTCGAGTTTATGATCATCCGTTGATGGCTTTATTGATCATCCGTCGACTGCTATATTGAACATCCGTTGATAGCCATTTGATCATCCGTCGATGGCTTTGTTAATCATCAGTCGGTAGCTATTTTGGCACTTGACTTAAATTCATTTATGCAGAATTACAAGACATCATCTATGTACAATTAATAAACCTATTCTGCATATCTAGTTAAAGTCAACATGACTTATATGCTAGTACAAAATCTATACAAAGGTATATGCAAAAATGTGCTACAGACTCATTATTACATAAGCTACTCACTCGATGGATAATAAGTCATCATCCGTCGGGACTATAATGAGTTATCCGTCGGGACTATAATTCTTATCCGTCGAGTGCTACATTATTTCACTAAGTAAAATATACTTAGGTGTTTTGTTCATGTAATCATCAAGTACACAACATATGCACAACAAAATTATAAATTTGTAGAAGAAGTTAAAGATATAGAGTTCGATATAAAATATAATTGAAATTGGTAAAGTAATAGAGAAAGTTGATTTCAATATCAATTACAATTAGAATTAGAATTGATCGACCCAATAATTATAATTAGAATAATTAAGTGAGGGTAATTAAGTAATTTCAGTCAGTACCGACCGACCGACTACCAAACTTTTAATGTTTCGTCTATTATAATATAGTATATTTACTGTTTCTTCTATTATAATATAGTATATTTAATTGAGGGTAATTAAGTAATTTCAGTCAGTACCGACCGACCGACTACCAAACTTTTAATATTTCGTCTATTATAATATAGTATAGATCTTTTATTCCAAGAAAGCAGGGAAGCTTGATATGTCAGTTATTGTTAAAAAGAATTTTCTGATATGTAAAAAAGTATGTTATATATATATAGGGTCAGATTCAGTGGGTAACTAGTTTATTAAGGTAACTAAGTATTCCATAGGTCCACGTATGTTCATCAACTTTAGCCACATTTATGTTCAACAGTTTATTGTTCTTAACCATCTTTATATTCCGTAATTTTGACATCTTGTTCTATAACATGTGTGCTGTGTTTTTTTAAGTATTTTACATTGTAGTGTTTTTAATTTTTTTTGCATCTAGTAATTATGTGTTCTATAATTATTTTTATGTTCTTTAATTATTATTTTTATAGGATTTATTTTTTACCAGTGTTCTTTATTTTAAATTAATGTTATGTAATTTGTACGTGTTCTGTATTTTTAACTAATGTTATGTAATTTTTGTATGTTCTCTTTTTAGTTAATGTTATTTCTAACTAATGTCGGTGAAAGTTTAACATGTTCTGTAATTATGTTGTGTAATGATATTTTTCTTTAGTGTTATGTATTTTTTAACATTGTTTTGTTTTGTCGTAGTTGTTTCTTCTTTAAAATTTTGATCCCGAGTTTTTTTCTAGAGTTTTATTTGTTTGTTTTATGTTATTTTTAGGTTTTCTAATTTTAAAATAATATTTGTTAAAAAACAAGGGATAGAAAAAAAATATAAAAAGAGATTATTGACAAAATTAAAAAATTTACATGACACACATCAACATTGAATATGTCTTTTTTTATTTTTCATCTTAAAATGCAATTTGTTGTGTTGCAATTAAAAACACATGTAACATATTAGAATTAAAAAATTAAGTTTAACGTGTTTTATAAAATTAAACAAAATTAAGGTGTTTAAAGTGCAAGTTAATTAGGTTTTTAAACATGTTAACGTCCTGCAGTTAGTTATTATTTTCTAAATCATTTGGACCGTTTATACAAAATCCATCTAGTGGCACAAATTTAGTTACTAAGTTACTTGATCAAATTGAGTTACCATTTGATCCTCCCTATATATATATATATCTTGTAACTGATACAGTAGTTGTGTTACTAATATAAACTAGCATAATAACCCGTGCAAGACACCGGTCATTTTCTAGAATTTTTTTATGCATCATGCAACTATAATGTTGTTAGTTATTCTCTTATTTGTAATGTTGTACAATATTTAACGTATATCAAATAGAAGTTGACTGTTTATTAATGTGTATTATTTTCATACAGGACATTACCATATTAAATAACGTTTCTAATATCGCTCATTAAGCAATATATATATATATATTCTTGTTTGTATTGTATAATTTGTATTCAATGAATCAATATAACAGGGTAGTTAGGGTAGTTAGTGTAGGTTTAAAATGAAACGATTAAAACTTAATATGTAGAATGTCGTTAGTATGTTTACAAAGAAAAGCTAAAAATTAACATATATGTCGAATACAGAGTTGATCACAAATTTTAAATTTTATTTAAATAAACTATATGTATTGGTCTATATTATTACTGAGTTCACTACTAACTTACTATTAATTTACTCTATTTAAAAAGATAAAAAATGTATAACTAAAGTCAGAATGAATTGCAATTATAATATACAAAAATATAAAATTTACACTACTGTTAATATAAAAGTTGATTTTAATGAAAATATTAGTTTTTGAAATTCACGTATGTATGTATGGAAAAATGTTAGTTTTTTATTTACACTATTATTAACAAAGTAAGATTAAGTTGTATGTGTGTGTCAGCATATAAATTATCGTATGTTACATTTCTTAGTAAATTACGATGATTTCAATTATTTATATGCTAAATATTTGATTTTTGAACATGTATAATCATTATTAACATGTAGTGAGGCAATTGATTACTTAATAACATGCATCCATAATATTCAAAAATTAAAATTATGTAATAAATAAATTGCGATAATTTATATATGGTATTCACATTATCACTGACAAACAATCCAAATTTATTTTTTACGCAATCGGGTATCAATCATAGTTGTAACATAAAAATAAATTATATATATTATAAATACTTGTTATTGATATTCATGATTTTTTCAAGAATTCGAAGGAAAAATTGTAATTATATCGTTATTTAAACGCTTTTAAATTTCTTTCATTACGACTAGAATATTTTTTCATATAATAATTTGATAACATTGTATACTATTCTTCTAAAATTAAATATTTTTCAATGCGATAAACTTTTATAAATATTAGTTGAACTGGAAAATTCCTTCAAATTATTGAACAATATATATATATATATATTATTTAAATAATATAGAATGTATTGAATTAAATGCTACAATATAGTATAGATATAACTTTTATTTGAATAATTCAAAATATTAAAAAAATTCAACATATTTGTACAATATTATCTTAATCAATGAATATTGCTTATCTGAAATAATTCTTTTTGAAAAACTAGTTTTTAAAGTGAAAAATAAAAAATAAATCGATTTAATATATTATCGTAGTTTTAGAAAATCTCGTGAGATGTCATCTCAAATTTATAATATTTTTAAAATCGGGACAAGTCCCAAAAATAATAATGCGCTACCCGTCAAGTTAGTAATTTTAAGACAGATTATTAATCGACTTGATCCTATAAATATCTCAAACATATTAATTTATATTAATATATGATATTAAAAAATTTCACATTATTGGTAAGATATTCTCGCCGATCTTTTAATTAAATTTACGAAATGTAGAATATGATGATGTTTTTTGAGTCTTTTTTGTATAATGGGCCAAGTTCTAATTTCAAATTCGAAATAAACTAAAATGAATTGACTCATTATAATTCGAACTTATCTAAATATATAATACCAATATAGATTATTTATATATAACTGATTCTATTTTCAATATTTTCTATAAAAATTATATATGTACATCTTAATTATTTTTTATAATATAAATATGTTAATAATATATGAGATATATTTTCGAACTAAAAAATGATTAATAAATAAGATAATAATTCATTTATGTACTATGCCTAACTTTATATTTGAAATTCAATTTTTTAAAATTAACTTTACAAATATTCAAGTAATTATATCTTTTTTTCGGAATTGAAGTAACTATCTTTAAAGTTAAATAAAATTTTCATTTAGTACACTTACATATCGTGTGTATGATAAAAAGTACATGTGACAATATGGTGTAGCGGTACGAGGTCGTAGAGGTGAATGAAATTTCTCAAGTTCGATTCCCTAAAACTACATGTTTTATATAAATATTAAAAATAAGGGTAATTTAGTTTTTTTAATGAGACTTTTTAATCTCATGAATTTTATCTCCTTGTTCTACTATTATATATAAAAGAGATATAAAATGAGTACAGTTGCATAACTTAAATGGTCAAGAGTTTATATTCTATCATATCGTCTCATGTTCTGAGTTTGATCGATCCTCGCTGACCATGATAGATTACTCATTGAGTAAATAAAAATTTCTTATAGCTAATACAGGAGTTGTGTGACTAATATAAATAGAGAATATGTTACTCATTGATTACGATTCTCAGAATATTATTTTGTAAACTAATAACTTTCAAGAATTCCGTATTTACCTAATTGATATAGTTGGTTAAAATAAATTTATCTTCTTCTAATAATCTTATTCTACAATAAGGGAGAATGAAAAAAAAGTTACGTCTTTCATTACTATTAAGTACTTAGTTTCAATATAATTTACATATAACATTCTTAAAAAAACGAATGTTTCCATTATGTATATTGTAAAATTTTTATCATCAATTAACTCGTGTTATAAAGTGAAAACACCGTTTTAGGTGGTGTTAAGCAAATACAAATAATTTTTTTAAATTACATATTGAAATTTAAATTGGAAATTGTGAATCTTAAAATATTAAATTTATTAAATACGGTCACCGCTTAGTTTAGGGCTATAGAGTCTTTATGCCATATGCCTTAAATATTAAACTCTAAATCGATTTAATTATTACTTTTTTTTAAAAAATCTAAAATTCAAATGAAAATATTGAACCCTAAAATATTAAAAATTGTTGAAATAGAATTAACGCTTATATCTGAAATTAATAATTATAAACTAAATACTTTAAAAACACATGTAAAAGCCCAAAAAATTATAAGATATTAATAAAAACTACTTAAGACACAGTTTTATATAATCTCGAAAGTTGCCTTATACTATATACCTCAATAAAATTAGATTCAAAGTGACATATTAAAAGATGATTTTCACAAATTTTTATTTTGTTTCTCTTGAATTTGATTCGATCTATTGTAGCTGAGAGTGTTACTTGACGTGGACTCACAGTGTCGTATCACATTTCATACAAAAACTAATGTTAAAATTAATGTAAGAGTGTTGTGTTAGTGATGATTGTTGATATGGATGAAAAATACATCTTAAAAAAACATTAATGGTCACATAATTACACTTGAAATTTATGTTCAAAATCCAATACGAACCAAGTCAGTCAAGGGCCTGTCACGAATTAAGAAACGACCCAGGTCGTTAAAGTCCACAAATATAAGTTGTTTGTAGGTGAGGCCCAATACGGTTGGAAGACTAGAGACACGACATCCAAGGATATTAACTCCTACAAGGAAGTATTTAGAATCCGCTGCCTTACAGGAGTCCTAATTACCATCTAAGTTGGAGACTTGTTGTTCGGTTCCGAATTATTGTAGAATGGGGGTTGAATACCGTAATCACTAAATTAATTTTTTTCGAATCTTTTGCGGATATAAAATTTAATGTTCGGTTAGTGGTTACGTGTTCTTGAGAGTAATAGTGTTCGTAACAATAAAACGAAGAACACAAGATATCCGTGGAAATATATATTCGTACATAAATTAACTGGCTACAATATAAGAACAACAAAGGTCCTAGCTTCTATAAAGATTTACAAATCAAATCCTAGACAATGATCTAGCTTTTGTTTGTACTAGATTCAATTACCGGGTAACGTTTATAATGCCCCTACGAATATAAAGAGTTAAACCGGGCATTATAACGTTACTCCGGTGAGAAGTTAAATGGATAAACAAAAAGTTTGAGATTCTCCGTAAATTCCTTATTGCAATCTTCAGCTCTTTGGGAGAGAAGAAGATGAACAGAACAATATAAATGCTGAATGCTTTTGCTGCTTGTTGTTAGGGCTAAACACGCGCTAATAATTTACACAAGTATACACGTTCGCAAGTAATATAGAATTGTTTCTAGTTCGTTCCCACAGAGACTGGCTTTGGTTAACTATATAATTTATGCACTTATGCGCCGATGATATGGTTATTATCCAATGCTACGACGATAACAAATTGGGTTGATTATAATTATGAATTAAACTAACAATTATAACTAAGAGAGTAAAGAGAGTTGTATATTATATGAGACAAACATGGGATTCTAACTTTATTAAATACTTCATTCAATAGCCTTATTGTTCTTAACCTAAGCATGCAATGGTGATGACAATAATCAGATAACACGAAACTGTTGAACGTCAACTTTTGTTGCACGAATAACATACTACTAGACATTCATAAAAGAGATAGAAGCTTAATAGACACCAATTATATTGAGACCCGATATGTCTAAAGAATTTGAAAACATAAGGTTTAAAGCACAAGTTATCTATCATGATTATACAGGGAAAGTAAGATGGTTAAAATTACCTATGAATCCTGCATAATAATAACACATGAACCTATGCTAGCATGACAAGTCTAAATCCTTAAATTCACTGTCGCTTCATTAAAGATTAACACGCTATCTTATAAGTTCGCGACACTTATAAGACGAATAAGCACAACCAATACTGGTTATCATACAATAACCACACACTAAGGCATCGAACAATTTAACTAAAGAAATCATAAGTAAATCCGCTAGAACCCCACGATAACGATTAGCCCATAATCGGACTCATCATCAACGTGGGTTCCGATGAAAGCATGGTATAATAAACGTAGTCTTTATACTGAATAAATAACAAAACCAAGTACGAAATAAGAGTAAGGTTCGCAAATAAGAAAACTAGCATCCAAGTTACAATTTAGAACAAAGATTCACAAGTAAAAATAAGATCTCTTCGTCTTGGTTGAATCGTGCTAACACGGTCTTCTTATGGCTCTCCTTGTGCTCTGGTACGTCTCTCTTGAAAACGTCCTTTATTTGAATATATATAGCAACCCATGCCAGATAGAAGTCCTCCAATTGTAAATCGACTAGAATCAGGATTCTATGATCCTGACCCGGCGAGGCCGTGCGCTTCATCAGCGGGAGCACTGTCTTTCTGACAAACTGGCGCGGCCGCGCGCTAGACCACGCGGGGCGCGCCGTACTTTGGAGAAACCTTCTGATTTCTTCTTTTTCCTTGCTGTTTTGAGCCGCTTCCACGAGCTTTTATTCCAACACCACCTTAACACCAAATTAGCACTAAAACAATGCTAATTCACCTGATTACCTAGATAATGCCTGAAATACAAAAACACTAGAAAACACCTTAAAACACTAACAACTTGAGTACAATTGTTACGACTGACATTTTGTGTAATATTATATGTGAACTCTGTATAACATTAGAGTCGATTATAAATATACTTATTTATTTTACATTCGTGTGAATGAAATTTGCTGCATTATAAATTGCTTTATTTAAAAAATGATTTTTTCAAAGCGAGAGTTTAAATAATTGCGCTTATTCTTGATTTATAGAGAATATTCTTTACCATGGGAAAATATCTTTTAAAATTATTTCATTCACAAATCACAAAATTAATCTCATAAAATTTCTAAAAATCCAAGTTATTTTATGGCACAATTTTTATAATTTTCAAGTTTTTATTTTATTTTATAAAAGTAAATCTTTGAAAATTAGTTGTGTAGTAATTAGCAATTTACGGATACCCTTGCATGCAATACCCTCCCATTCAACTTAAAGGGCTAAAAAGACAATTCCAGCCCGACTAACTCTCATTTTACTAGCCAAATTACTTCTTTGTCCTTGCATGCAAAATGACCCAATTCTTGCTAGAGGGTTACTTTTGTCAATTACTAATTCCACTCACATTTAGTCAAATTAAACCATAAAACAAGCACAAGTTGTCATGATCATTTCATTTTTCACTCCACACTCCACTCCCTCACTCTCTCCTCCCTCTCGGCTCAAACCCCCTCTCGGCCTTCCCATAGCTGAAGCCCCCACCCTCTTGTTTCTTCATTCTTTCACTCAACATCCATCTTATATAATCTTACTCCCTGTATTTTTTTCATATATAATCCAAAGAGTTTAGAGTAAAAAGTGTATGTTGATCTTGCATGTCATAGTTTTAACAGAACTCAAATACAATCTTGATTCTCGGATTTAAGATTTTATTATTGAGGGAACTACAAGGAATGGTGAAATTCCAAGTCATGAGAGTGAAGCTCTTATTTTAAT
>NW_027421447.1:0-16622 GCF_009905375.1 Apium graveolens
TTCCTTTTGTTTGAGCAAATCAAAATACTTCTTTTTGTAATCCACTTGCTCAAATTTCTTTTTCTCAGAATTTGGCTTCCTACACTCACTTGCAAAGTGTCCACTAATGCCACAGTTGTAACATTTGAACTTTGATTTGTCCACCATGTTTTTGTTTGGCTTAGTGAACTTTGTGTTTTCCTGAACTTCATTTTTGCAAACCTCCTGGACAGAAAGGCCAAATGTTCTTCAATATCATCAGATTCATCCTGACTGGAATTGTCTTCATCCTCAGCAACTTGCTCTTTACCCTTGCTTGATTCTGGTTTGCTTGTGCCAATTTTGAGACTTGACATTATCTTCTCCTCATTCCTGGCTTCCATCTTCTCACTGTCAGCTACAAGAGCAACTGTTCCTCCTTTTCTCTTTCCCTTTTCCAACAGCTCATCCTGCTCCATTTCAAGTTCATAAGTCTTCAGAATTCCATATAGTCTTTCAAGTGTGAAGTTCTTATAATCTTGAGAATTTCTCAAAGAGACAGTCATGTGCTTCCATTCCTTTGGCAGAGACCTAAGAAATTTTAAGTTGGAATCCTTGACTTGGTACACTCTACCATACAGCTTCAATCCATTCAACAGTTTCTGAAACCTGTTGAAGGTATCATTTAATGATTCACCTTCTTCAAAGTGAAAATATTCATACTGTTGAATAAGAAGCTGCATCTTGTTCTCTCTGACCTGCTCAGTACCTTCACAGATGATTTGTACAGTATCCCAAACTTCCTTTGCAGTTTGGCTATTGATGACATTGTCAAACATATCTTGATCTAAGCCATTAAACAAAATGTTCATAGCTCTCTTATCCTTGCGGATTTCTTCCATGTCTTCAATAGTCCATTCTGCTTTTGGCTTGGGAATGGAATGTCCAACAGCAACTGTTGCAGTAGCAGCTGTGGCTACTTTGTGAGGGATGTGAGGACCATTTTCAATACAGTTGATGTAGCTTTCATCTTGAGAAAGAAGATGTAAATGCATCTTCACTTTCTAGTGATGATAATTATCTTTTTCCAGGACTGGGATCTTTACACCAATATCCTTCCTACTCAAGATGGTAGCAGGAGGATTCTTCTGTGCACTCATGATGTTAGCAGAATAGATCTTTAAACTCTTTGTATGTTAAGAGCTTGCTCTGATACCAATTGTTATTCCCAGTGGACTAACAATGAGATTTACAGAAGGGGGGTTGAATGTAAATCTCAAAACTTTTTCAAGTTTTGAGCAGTTTCTAAGGCTAAGTGTTTGAGTGATCAAATGTGTGTGAATTGCTTGAAGCTGATGCAGACAGATATATATTCAAACACAAATGTAATGAGCACAAAGAACTTATAAACTTTTCTAGTGGATTTGTTGTTCCACCAGAGATGTGTTATTTCAGAAAATCTGTGATTCAAAGAATTAAATCACAGCTGCTTCCTAGTACAAACTAGATGATTTTCTCTTTTGATATTTCTAAACAGCTCAGGAAAATTCATATCTAATTACTAGCTGCTACTTGGTTTATATGTCACCAAGTTTACAAGTGAAGACAAACTGTAAAATACAATGAAAAGATTCTTCACATGTTTTTTCTTCATTTCTCTATCCAATGCAATCTAGGATAATCTGTAAATCTTTGAATACTTCCTTGTTTGCATCAGAATGGAAATGCTGCATTTTCTCGATTCCTCCTAGAGGCTTCCACATTCCAGTATGTCTCTGTCAACCCATGTGCCTCTGTCAGCTTGTGAATTGTCACTATCAACTGCTAATGAACTAAGCATCCGTTGAAGCTTTCATCCGTTGATGCCTTATCCGTTGAGGCTTTATCCGTTGAAGCTTTATCCGTTGATGCATTATCAGTTGAAGTCTTTATCCGTTGAAGCACTTATCCGTTGATGGATATTATCCGTTGAAGCAATAGAGACATCCGTTGAAGCTTTGTTTCTTATCCGTTGAAGGTCTTCAATATCCGTTGACACTTCTTCACTTATACAAAATTACAAGGCATGAAATATTTACAATTAGCCCTCCTATTTGTACATCCATTAGTAGTCAACATGACTGATTATTTCCTAACAACATCTAAGAATTACAGCTTGAAACCAGAGAATAAAATATGCTACAATACTAAACTTATTGCTAAGTACAGCTACTCCTTCAACGGATAGCCAAGATGGTCTTACCCGTTGAGGCTACAAACACTAGATTTCTACTTAAGTGTTTTGCTTAACTCATCATCAAACTAATACACATATTCCTAACAACAATTCAAATTAAATCAATTATATTCGAAAAATTTAGAAAGAAATGTATCTCGAAAGTTCTTAACTCACAAAAGCAGATTTGAAAAACGCACAAGACACCAAACAAAATTAAAATAAAAATACCCAAAATCAAACAAACACAAACTGATTTTTTTTAACAAAAAATCGACAGCACTTCTGTATGTATATACGTGTATGTATATATCACAGGAGTGATGATTTTTGTATGCTGAGTAAAAACTCGAGCAGTGAAGACAATGGAGGCTGTGAGTTTGATCGAATAGAAAGAGAGAGAGAAAAATAAGAGAGAAAAATTGAAGACTGTAGAAATTTTGAAGAAAAACTGAATTGAATGATTTACTAAACAAAAAAACGTTTAAGAAGACAACTGGTATGACAATCGAGGAAAGTCATACCGATTGTCTTCCCGATTGTCATACCAGGCATTTTGAGAAGACAAAACAAAAAATAGTAATAATATATAACTGGTATGACAATCTGATGGTCATACCGATTGTCATACCAGTACAAAATAAATCATAAAATATCTGATATTAATTTTATTACTGGCATGACAATCAATAGTCATACCGATTGTCTTTCCAGTTATAAAATTAAACTGTATTTAAAAATAAACACGTATTTGTACTGGAATGACTTTCAGCAAGATAATTTCAATTGTCTTGCCGATTGTCATTCTAGTATAAACTAAATTACATATTTATATAAATATACTGAAATGACTTTCAGCAAGACAATTTCAGTTGTCTTGTCGATTGTCATTCAAGTATAAACTTAACACAAACAAACAAATATATATATATTTAATAATTAAAATAAAAAAACTATTTTAACAAAAACAAATACAAACAGTTTTTAACAAAAAACTACAATAAATACTAATATAGATATGGCAGAAAATATTTACACAATTAAAATATTTCAGAGATAATTAATTTTCAGTCCAAAAATAGATTTCTTTTGAATTTTAGCAAATAAAATTCATAGAAAAATATTTTTAGAGAAAATAAAATATTCTGAGACATTAAAATTAACAAGTTGAGTAAATAAATAAGATAAGATAATAAAAATTACATAGAAATAAGCAAGAAATTTGGAAAATGATAAAATAAATTTGCAAATGAATTTTTCATTTATGAAAAATTCATTTGTAAATTCACTCAAGAACAGATTTAGATATTCACAAGTTTAATCACTAAAGCTATTCAACATACCCAATTTACCAACTAATTTGGTAAATGTGGATTCATCAAGAGGTTTAGTGAAAATATCTGCTATTTGTTCTTCTGTTGGAACAAAAAATAGTTCAACAGTACCATTCATGACGTGCTCTCTAATAAAATGATACCTGATGTCAATGTGCTTGGTCCTTGTATGCTGCACAGGGTTGTTGGTGATGGCTATTGCACTTGTATTGTCACATAATAGGTATTTTGTTCAATACAGAGCCATAGTCCCGTAGCTGATTCCTAATCCACAAGATCTGAGCACAGCAGCTTCCAGCAGCAATATATTCAGCCTCGGCCGTTGAATTTGAAACTGTTTGTTGTTTCTTGCTGTACCATGAGTCTACTACCTAGGAATTGACAACTCCCTGAGGTGCTTTTCCTATCAACAACACTTCCTGCGTAATCTGAATCTGTATATCCAACAAGGTTAAAACCAGATTCTTTAGGGTACCAAATACCTAGATTTGGTGTTCCCTTAAGATATCTTAAGATTCGTTTAACAGCAACGAGATGAATATCTCTAGGATCCGCTTGGAACCTTGCACATAAGCATGTAGCATACATAATATCTGGTCTACTTGCAGTAAGATAGAGTAACGAGCCAATCATACCTCTGTAGCTTGTGACATCTACCTTAATGGAGTTTTCACATGGTCCAAGCTTGACAGCTGTAGTTGACGGAGTCCTTGCTGATGCAGAATCCTCTAGATTGTACTTTTTGAGGAGTTCCTTGAGATACTTGGATTGACAAATAAAAGTTCCATCTAACCTTTGATTTACTTGTAATCCAAGAAAGAACTTCAGCTCTCCCATCATGCTCATTTCAAATTTGCTGTGCATTAACTTAGCAAATCTCTTACAGAGATTATCATTAGTAGACCCAAATATTATATCATCCACATAGACTTGGACTAATATGTATCATTCTTATGCTTTTTAGAAAAGAGAGTTTTGTCTATGACACCTCTAATAAAGCTATTTTCAATAAGAAATTCAGAGAGAGTGTCATACCATTTTCTCGGAGACTGTTTGAGTCCATAGATAGCCTTGAAAAGAAAGTAGACAAAATCCAAATGATCTGGATCTTCAAAACCAGGAGGTTGCTCTACATATACCTCTTCATCCAGCTTTCCATTCAGAAAGGCACTCTTGACATCCATTTGATAAACTTTAAAGTTAGAGAATGCTGCAAATGCCAGAAATATCCTGATGGCCTCTAGTCTAGCCACTGGAGCATAGGTTTCATCATAATCAATGCCTTCAGCTTGAGAATACCCTTTAGCTACCAGTCTTGCTTTGTTTCTTGTAACCACACCATCTTCATCTAGTTTATTCCTGAATACCCACCGAGTACCAACAGTTTTCTTGTGTGTAGGTCTAGGTACCAGTTTCCAGACTTGTTGATGTTCAAACTGATTGAGTTAATCTTGCATAGCAATCACCCAATCTGGATCAGTCAGTGCTTCCTCAATCTTCTTAGGTTCCATCTCAGAAAGAAATCCTGAGAACAGACACTCATTTTGAGTAGCACGTCTAGTTCTGACTCCAACATCTGGATCACCAATAATCAACTCAAAAGGATGAGCTTTATTCCAGACAGTCTGTCTTGGAAGATTTGATCTTGATGATTCGCCTTGAAATTCATTGGGATATTGTATCCTACTAGTTGATCCTTCAGCATCTCCCCCTGAGTTGTTGCCATGTTGACTTGAAGATTCTCCGTCAGTAGCAGTGGTATCTCCATTGTTGCCAAAGTTTCCATCACCATTACCTTGAGTATCATTATGATTAACAGGTTCTTCACCAGCAACAACCTCAGGTTCTTGATCATGTTCTGATTCTGAATCTGACATGTCATCAAACTTCAGTTTCTCAGAAGGATCTTCAGTTTGGATACTAGGGAGTTTAGTGTCATCAAAGGTAACATTGACACTTTCAGTTACTTTGTGTTGATCAATGATATACACCCTGTATGATCTTCTTCCATATCCAACAAAAATACCCTCATATGCCTTTGCCTCAAATTTACCACGACGATCATCTCCATCCTTGAGCACGAAGCATCTGGCACCAAATACATGAAAGTATTTGATAGAAGGTTTCTGTTCATTCAAAATCTCCTAAGGAGTTTTCATGAAGTCTTTGTTGATTAGAGTTCAATTCTGAGTATAACATGCAGTATTGACAGCTTCAGCCCAAAAGTACATTGGAAGACCTGATTCACTTAACATCGTTCTTGCAGCTTCAATCAATGTACGATTCTTCCTTTCTACCACTCCATTTTGCTGAGGGTTCTAGGAGCTGAAAATTTTCTGGTAATCCCTTTGTCTGTACAGAATCCATTGAGAAGTGAATTCTTGAATTCTGTTCCATTATCTGACCTTATTTCTCTAACAGGGACATTAGAATCTAACTCGATCAACTTGATATGATCAATCACAACTTGTGGTGTTTCATCCTTAGAGTGAAGGAATAAAACCCACGTATACTTGGAATAGTCATCAACTATCACAAGACAGTAACACTTCTTTGACATCGAAAGGACATTAACTGGTCCAAATAAACCCATGTGCAATAATTGCAGAACACCAGTTATGGAGGATGTGTCAGTGCCTCTGTGACTTGCTTTCTTTGACTTTCCTTTCTGGCAAGCCTCACACAGTCCTTCTGGGGAGAATTCCAGCTGAGGCAGACCTCTGACCAATTCTCTTTTGACAAGAGAATTCATTGTTTTGAAATTGAGATGAGAAAGTCTCTTGTGCCATAGCCAACTCTCATCAGACGATGCCTTTGCATAGAAATAATTGACTTCAGGATTGCTTCCAGAGTTCATGTCAGCTACAAACAGATTTCCTTTCCGGATTCCCATCAAAGAGGGTTTTTCATTTTTCTTGTGCAGAATCTGACACTTCAGCTTGTCGAATAAAATATCGTAGCCGTTGTCACAGAACTGACTAATGCTAAGCAGATTGTGTTCAAGTCCTTGCACAACATACACGTTTTCAATGATAACATTTCCAGCTAGCAAACATCCATATCCCTCAGTTAAACCTTTACTATTATCTCCAAAGGTAACCACTGGGCCAGCTTTCTCAACCACATTTGATAGCAGGGCTCTATCTCCGGTCATATGTCTTGACGATCCGCTGTCAAGAATCCACACTACCGGTTGTACCTGTTTAATGCCCTCTTTTCTTGACGATGAAGTGTTTGCATCACTAGCCATGAGAGCAAGATTCCCAACTTCTTCATCTTCACTGTCAGTATCATCCCAGCTTCTTCCCTTTGCCAGGTAAGCCTTTTCAGATTTACTCTTCTGATTAGAATCATAAGAGTTCTTCCTAACTTGTTTTGGCTTCCTGCATTCTGTGGCAAAGTATCCCAACTCATTGCAGTTGAAGCATCGAATGGTGCTTCGATCAACCATCCCTGTTTTGTACCCACCACTGCTGGTGTTAGAGGATGAAGATCCACCTTTCTGGAACCTGTTGTAGTTGGACTTGTACTTGAACTTGGGATTCCTCTTGAATCTGACATTGGAGAATCTCTTGACAATCATGGCCATTGACTCATCCTCCAATTGCTCCAGTTCTTCCAAGGAATAAAAATCATCTCCTGATTGATTTGTAGTAGGAGGATCAAATTCTGCTACTATCATATTTTCTTCAACCTTGGAAGACTGTACCATTCTTTCTGACTGTTGAGATTGTTGTTGATATTGTGGTTGTTGTTGTTGTTCATCAGCTACTAGAGCTGTAGACGTGCTGACCACTCTTCCTTTCCCGTAAACTTCCTTCTGCTGAATCTGCTCCAACTCATAAGTCTTTAACACACCATAGAGCCTTTTCAAAGAAATCTCACTCAAATCTCTTGCTTCTCTTATGACAGTGATTCTATGTTCGAGATGAGTTGGCAGTGTTAAAAGAAACTTTTTGTTGACCTCCCTGATGGAATAGTATTTACCATTAATGTTCAGGTTGTTGATCAATGCATTGTACCTCTCAAACACTTCAGTGATTCCTTCTCCTGGATTGGATTTAAAGTATTCATACTCAGAGGTTAGGATTTCTAACTTGTTCTCCCTAACTTCCTCTGTGCCTTCATTAATAACCTCAATAGTTTCCCAGATGTGTTTGGAATCTTTACAGTTCATCACATGTCTATTCATCAAGGGATCAAGGGAATCTACTAAAATTAATTGAAGGCTAGCATCCAGGGAGGCTTCTTCTTTTTCAGCAGGAGAAAAATCCTCAGGATCTTTCACATAAGTTCTTGCTTTGGTAATCACCACATCATTTTCTATTACCTCTGGTTCAATAACCATCGGAATTTTAGGACCCTTCTTTAACACTTCCAGATATTTGGAATTTGCAACTTGTAAAAAAATAGCATCTTCTTCTTCCACATAACATAATTTTCTTTATCGAATAGTGGAATTTTAACGGTTCCAACTTTTTGTATAGTCATTATGAATTTTTGAGTAAATAAAAATTCAAGGAGTGAAAGAATCACAAAAGTCCAGGATCTTGATTTGTTCGTTAATCAGAAGGCTCTGATACCAATTGGTAGGTCTCAATATGTTTGTAGAAGGGGGGTTGAATACAAACAATACCGTTTAATCGAATAAAATGTGGAATAAAAAAAAGTGAAACAAAATTCAAGTTAAATAAAACTATTATTAAACTTGAAAGGTGTTACAAACAACGGTATCGTTCACAAGAGATTAATCTTAAATAAATTATTCCAAATCTAGAATAAATTCGACATGAATAATTTTCTATATAGAAATTATTCATGTCGAATTTATTCTAGATTTGGAATAATTTATTTAAGATTAATCTCTTGTGAACGATACCGTTGTTGTAACACCTTTCAAGTTTAATAATAGTTTTATTTAACTTGAATTTTGTTTCACTTTTTTTTATTCCACATTTTATTCGATTAAACGGTATTGTTTGTATTCAACCCCCCCTTCTACAAACATATTGAGACCTAACAATTGGTATCAGAGCCTTCTGATTAACGAACAAATCAAGATCCTGGACTTTTGTGATTCTTTCACTCCTTGAATTTTTATTTACTCAAAAATTCATAATGACTATACAAAAAGTTGGAACCGTTAAAATTCCACTATTCGATAAAGAAAATTATGTTATGTGGAAGAAGAAGATGCTATTTTTTTACAAGTTGCAAATTCCAAATATCTGGAAGTGTTAAAGAAGGGTCCTAAAATTCCGATGGTTATTGAACCAGAGGTAATAGAAAATGATGTGGTGATTACCAAAGCAAGAACTTATGTGAAAGATCCTGAGGATTTTTCTCCTGCTGAAAAGAGAAGCCTCCCTGGATGCTAGCCTTCAATTAATTTTAGTAGATTCCCTTGATCCCTTGATGAATAGACATGTGATGAACTGTAAAGATTCCAAACACATCTGGGAAAACTATTGAGGTTATTAATGAAGGCACAGAGGAAGTTAGGGAGAACAAGTTAGAAATCCTAACCTCTGAGTATGAATACTTTAAATCCAATCCAGGAGAAGGAATCACTGAAGTGTTTGAGAGGTACAATGCATTGATCAACAACCTGAACATTAATGGTAAATACTATTCCATCAGGGAGGTCAACAAAAAGTTTCTTTTAACACTGCCAACTCATCTCGAACATAGAATCACTGTCATAAGAGAAGCAAGAGATTTGAGTGAGATTTCTTTGAAAAGGCTCTATGGTGTGTTAAAGACTTATGAGTTGGAGCAGATTCAGCAGAAGGAAGTTTACGGGAAAGGAAGAGTGGTCAGCACGTCTACAGCTCTAGTAGCTGATGAACAACAACAACAACCACAATATCAACAACAATCTCAACAGTCAGAAAGAATGGTACAGTCTTCCAAGGTTGAAGAAAATATGATAGTAGCAGAATTTGATCCTCCTACTACAAATCAATCAGGAGATGATTTTTATTCCTTGGAAGAACTGGAGCAATTGGAGGATGAGTCAATGGCCATGATTGTCAAGAGATTCTCCAATGTCAGATTCAAGAGGAATCCCAAGTTCAAGTACAAGTCCAACTACAACAGGTTCCAGAAAGGTGGATCTTCATCCTCTAACACCAGCAGTGGTGGGTACAAAACAGGGATGGTTGATCGAAGCACCATTCGATGCTTCAACTGCAATGAGTGGGATACTTTGCCACAGAATGCAGGAAGCCAAAACAAGTTAGGAAGAACTCTTATGATTCTAATCAGAAGAGTAAATCTGAAAAGGCTTACCTGGCAAAGGGAAGAAGCTGGGATGATACTGACAGTGAAGATGAAGAAGTTGGGAATCTTGCTCTCATGGCTAGTGATGCAAACACTTCATCGTCAAGAAAAGAGGGCATTAAACAGGTACAACCGGTAGTGTGGATTCTTGACAGCGGATCGTCAAGACATATGACCGGAGATAGAGCCCTGCTATCAAATGTGGTTGAGAAAGCTGGCCCAGTGGTTACCTTTGGAGATAATAGTAAAGGTTTAACTGAGGGATATGGATGTTTGCTAGCTGGAAATGTTATCATTGAAAACGTGTATGTTGTGCAAGGACTTGAACACAATCTGCTTAGCATTAGTCAGTTCTGTGACAACGGCTACGATATTTTATTCGACAAGCTGAAGTGTCAGATTCTGCACAAGAAAAATGAAAAACCCTCTTTGATGGGAATCCGGAAAGGAAATCTGTTTGTAGCTGACATGAACTCTGGAAGCAATCCTGAAGTCAATTATTTCTATGCAAAGGCATCGTCTGATGAGAGTTGGCTATGGCACAAGAGACTTTCTCATCTCAATTTCAAAACAATGAATTCTCTTGTCAAAAGAGAATTGGTCAGAGGTCTGCCTCAGCTGGAATTCTCCCCAGAAGGACTGTGTGAGGCTTGCCAGAAAGGAAAGTCAAAGAAAGCAAGTCACAGAGGCACTGACACATCCTCCATAACTGGTGTTCTGCAATTATTGCACATGGGTTTATTTGGACCAGTTAATGTCCTTTCGATGTCAAAGAAGTGTTACTGTCTTGTGATAGTTGATGACTATTCCAAGTATACGTGGGTTTTATTCCTTCACTCTAAGGATGAAACACCACAAGTTGTGATTGATCATATCAAGTTGATCGAGTTAGATTCTAATGTCCCTGTTAGAGAAATAAGGTCAGATAATGGAACAGAATTCAAGAATTCACTTCTCAATGGATTCTGTACAGACAAAGGGATTACCAGAAAATTTTCAGCTCCTAGAACCCCTCAGCAAAATGGAGTGGTAGAAAGGAAGAATCGTACATTGATTGAAGCTGCAAGAACGATGTTAAGTGAATCAGGTCTTCCAATGTACTTTTGGGCTGAAGCTGTCAATACTGCATGTTATACTCAGAATTGAACTCTAATCAACAAAGACTTCATGAAAACTCCTTAGGAGATTTTGAATGAACAGAAACCTTCTATCAAATACTTTCATGTATTTGGTGCCAGATGCTTCGTGCTCAAGGATGGAGATGATCGTCGTGGTAAATTTGAGGCAAAGGCATATGAGGGTATTTTTGTTGGATATGGAAGAAGATCATACAGGGTGTATATCATTGATCAACACAAAGTAACTGAAAGTGTCAATGTTACCTTTGATGACACTAAACTCCCTAGTATCCAAACTGAAGATCCTTCTGAGAAACTGAAGTTTGATGACATGTCAGATTCAGAATCAGAACATGATCAAGAACCTGAGGTTGTTGCTGGTGAAGAACCTGTTAATCATAATGATACTCAAGGTAATGGTGATGGAAACTTTGGCAACAATGGAGATACCACTGCTACTGACGGAGAATCTTCAAGTCAACATGGCAACAACTCAGGGGGAGATGCTGAAGGATCAACTAGTAGGATACAATATCCCAATGAATTTCAAGGCGAATCATCAAGATCAAATCTTCCAAGACAGACTGTCTGGAATAAAGCTCATCCTTTGAGTTGATTATTGGTGATCCAGATGTTGGAGTCAGAACTAGACGTGCTACTCAAAATGAGTGTCTGTTCTCAGGATTTCTTTCTGAGATGGAACCTAAGAAGATTGAGGAAGCACTGACTGATCCAGATTGGGTGATTGCTATGCAAGATTAACTCAATCAGTTTGAACATCAACAAGTCTGGAAACTGGTACCTAGGACCTACACACAAGAAAACTGTTGGTACTCGGTGGGTATTCAGGAATAAACTAGATGAAGATGGTGTGGTTACAAGAAACAAAGCAAGACTGGTAGCTAAAGGGTATTCTCAAGCTGAAGGCATTGATTATGATGAAACCTATGCTCCAGTGGCTAGACTAGAGGCCATCAGGATATTTCTGGCATTTGCAGCATTCTCTAACTTTAAAGTTTATCAAATGGATGTCAAGAGTGCCTTTCTGAATGGAAAGCTGGATGAAGAGGTATATGTAGAGCAACCTCCTGGTTTTGAAGATCCAGATCATTTGGATTTTGTCTACTTTCTTTTCAAGGCTATCTATGGACTCAAACAGTCTCCGAGAAAATGGTATGACACTCTCTCTGAATTTCTTATTGAAAATAGCTTTATTAGAGGTGTCATAGACAAAACTCTCTTTTCTAAAAAGCATAAGAATGATACATATTAGTCCAAGTCTATGTGGATGATATAATATTTGGGTCTACTAATGATAATCTCTGTAAGAGATTTGCTAAGTTAATGCACAGCAAATTTGAAATGAGCATGATGGGAGAGCTGAAGTTCTTTCTTGGATTACAAGTAAATCAAAGGTTAGATGGAACTTTTATTTGTCAATCCAAGTATCTCAAGGAACTCCTCAAAAAGTACAATCTAGAGGATTCTGCATCAGCAAGGACTCCGTCAACTACAGCTGTCAAGCTTGGACCATGTGAAAACTCCATTAAGGTAGATGTCACAAGCTACAGAGGTATGATTGGCTCGTTACTCTATCTTACTGCAAGTAGACCAGATATTATGTATGCTACATGCTTATGTGCAAGGTTCCAAGCGGATCCTAGAGATATTCATCTCGTTGCTGTTAAACGAATCTTAAGATATCTTAAGGGAACACCAAATCTAGGTATTTGGTACCCTAAAGAATCTGGTTTTAACCTTGTTGGATATACAGATTCAGATTACGCAGGAAGTGTTGTTGATAGGAAAAGCACCTCAGGGAGTTGTCAATTCCTAGGTAGTAGACTCATGGTACAGCAAGAAACAACAAACAGTTTCAAATTCAACGGCCGAGGCTGAATATATTGCTGCTGGAAGCTGCTGTGCTCAGATCTTGTGGATTAGGAATCAGCTACGGGACTATGGCTCTGTATTGAACAAAATACCTATTATGTGACAATACAAGTGCAATAGCCATCACCAACAACCCTGTGCAGCATACAAGGACCAAGCACATTGACATCAGGTATCATTTTATTAGAGAGCACGTCATGAATGGTACTGTTGAACTATTTTTTGTTCCAACAGAAGAACAAATAGCAGATATTTTCACTAAACCTCTTGATGAATCCACATTTACCAAATTAGTTGGTAAATTGGGTATGTTGAATAGCTTTAGTGATTAAACTTGTGAATATCTAAATCTGTTCTTGAGTGAATTTACAAATGAATTTTTCATAAATGAAAAATTCATTTGCAAATTTATTTTATCATTTTCCAAATTTCTTGCTTATTTCTATGTAATTTTTATTATCTTATCTTATTTATTTACTCAACTTGTTAATTTTAATGTCTCAGAATATTTTATTTTCTCTAAAAATATTTTTCTATGAATTTTATTTGCTAAAATTCAAAAGAAATCTATTTTTGGACTGAAAATTAATTATCTCTGAAATATTTTAATTGTGTAAATATTTTCTGCCATATCTATATTAGTATTTATTGTAGTTTTTTGTTAAAAACTGTTTGTATTTGTTTTTGTTAAAATAGTTTTTTTATTTTAATTATTAAATATATATATATTTGTTTGTTTGTGTTAAGTTTATACTTGAATGACAATCGACAAGACAACTGAAATTGTCTTGCTGAAAGTCATTTCAGTATATTTATATAAATATGTAATTTAGTTTATACTAGAATGACAATCGGCAAGACAATTGAAATTATCTTGCTGAAAGTCATTCCAGTACAAATACGTGTTTATTTTTAAATACAGTTTAATTTTATAACTGGAAAGACAATCGGTATGACTATTGATTGTCATGCCAGTAATAAAATTAATATCAGATATTTTATGATTTATTTTGTACTGGTATGACAATCGGTATGACCATCAGATTGTCATACCAGTTATATATTATTACTATTTTTTGTTTTGTCTTCTCAAAATGCCTGGTATGACAATCGGGAAGACAATCGGTATGACTTTCCTCGATTGTCATACCAGTTGTCTTCTTAAACGTTTTTTTGTTTAGTAAATCATTCAATTCAGTTTTTCTTCAAAATTTCTACAGTCTTCAATTTTTCTCTCTTATTTTTCTCTCTCTCTTTCTATTCGATCAAACTCACAGCCTCCATTGTCTTCACTGCTCGAGTTTTTACTCAGCATACAAAAATCATCACTCCTGTGATATATACATACACGTATATACATACAGAAGTGCTGTCGATTTTTTGTTAAAAAAAATCAGTTTGTGTTTGTTTGATTTTGGGTATTTTTATTTTAATTTTGTTTGGTGTCTTGTGCGTTTTTCAAATCTGCTTTTGTGAGTTAAGAACTTTCGAGATACATTTCTTTCTAAATTTTTCGAATATAATTGATTTAATTTGAATTGTTGTTAGGAATATGTGTATTAGTTTGATGATGAGTTAAGCAAAACACTTAAGTAGAAATCTAGTGTTTGTAGCCTCAACGGGTAAGACCATCTTGGCTATCCGTTGAAGGAGTAGCTGTACTTAGCAATAAGTTTAGTATTGTAGCATATTTTATTCTCTGGTTTCAAGCTGTAATTCTTAGATGTTGTTAGGAAATAATCAGTCATGTTGACTACTAATGGATGTACAAATAGGAGGGCTAATTGTAAATATTTCATGCCTTGTAATTTTGTATAAGTGAAGAAGTGTCAACGGATATTGAAGACCTTCAACGGATAAGAAACAAAGCTTCAACGGATGTCTCTATTGCTTCAACGGATAATATCCATCAACGGATAAGTGCTTCAACGGATAAAGACTTCAACTGATAATGCATCAACGGATAAAGCTTCAACGGATAAAGCCTCAACGGATAAGGCATCAACGGATGAAAGCTTCAACGGATGCTTAGTTCATTAGCAGTTGATAGTGACAATTCACAAGCTGACAGAGGCACATGGGTTGACAGAGACATACTGGAATGTGGAAGCCTCTAGGAGGAATCGAGAAAATGCAGCATTTCCATTCTGATGCAAACAAGGAAGTATTCAAAGATTTACAGATTATCCTAGATTGCATTGGATAGAGAAATGAAGAAAAAACATGTGAAGAATCTTTTCATTGTATTTTACAGTTTGTCTTCACTTGTAAACTTGGTGACATATAAACCAAGTAGCAGCTAGTAATTAGATATGAATTTTCCTGAGCTGTTTAGAAATATCAAAAGAGAAAATCATCTAGTTTGTACTAGGAAGCAGCTGTGATTTAATTCTTTGAATCACAGATTTTCTGAAATAACACATCTCTGGTGGAACAACAAATCCACTAGAAAAGTTTATAAGTTCTTTGTGCTCATTACATTTGTGTTTGAATATATATCTGTCTGCATCAGCTTCAAGCAATTCACACACATTTGATCACTCAAACACTTAGCCTTAGAAACTGCTCAAAACTTGAAAAAGTTTTGAGATTTACATTCAACCCCCCTTCTGTAAATCTCATTGTTAGTCCACTGGGAATAACAATTGGTATCAGAGCAAGCTCTTAACATACAAAGAGTTTAAAGATCTATTCTGCTAACATCATGAGTGCACAGAAGAATCCTCCTGCTACCATCTTGAGTAGGAAGGATATTGGTGTAAAGATCCCAGTCCTGGAAAAAGATAATTATCATCACTAGAAAGTGAAGATGCATTTACATCTTCTTTCTCAAGATGAAAGCTACATCAACTGTATTGAAAATGGTCCTCACATCCCTCACAAAGTAGCCACAGCTGCTACTGCAACAGTTGCTGTTGGACATTCCATTCCCAAGCCAAAAGCAGAATGGACTATTGAAGACATGGAAGAAATCCGCAAGGATAAGAGAGCTATGAACATTTTGTTTAATGGCTTAGATCAAGATATGTTTGACAATGTCATCAATAGCCAAACTGCAAAGGAAGTTTGGGATACTGTACAAATCATCTGTGAAGGTACTGAGCAGGTCAGAGAGAACAAGATGCAGCTTCTTATTCAACAGTATGAATATTTTCACTTTGAAGAAGGTGAATCATTAAATGATACCTTCAACAGGTTTCAGAAACTGTTGAATGGATTGAAGCTGTATGGTAGAGTGTACCAAGTCAAGGATTCCAACTTAAAATTTCTTAGGTCTCTGCCAAAGGAATGGAAGCACATGACTGTCTCTTTGAGAAATTCTCAAGATTATAAGAACTTCACACTTGAAAGACTATATGGAATTCTGAAGACTTATGAACTTGAAATGGAGCAGGATGAGCTGTTGGAAAAGGGAAAGAGAAAAGGAGGAACAGTTGCTCTTGTAGCTGACAGTGAGAAGATGGAAGCCAGGAATGAGGAGAAGATAATGTCAAGTCTCAAAATTGGCACAAGCAAACCAGAATCAAGCAAGGGTAAAGAGCAAGTTGCTGAGGATGAAGACAATTCCAGTCAGGATGAATCTGATGATATTGAAGAACATTTGGCCTTTCTGTCCAGGAGGTTTGCAAAAATGAAGTTCAGGAAAACACAAAGTTCACTAAGCCAAACAAAAACATGGTGGACAAATCAAAGTTCAAATGTTACAACTGTGGCATTAGTGGACACTTTGCAAGTGAGTGTAGGAAGCCAAATTCTGAGAAAAAGAAATTTGAGCAAGTGGATTACAAAAAGAAGTATTTTGATTTGCTCAAACAAAAGGAA
>NW_027421448.1:0-56416 GCF_009905375.1 Apium graveolens
GGCACCACAATGGTGCCACCACATGGATGACAAGGAAAATTTAAGAAAAGGTGAAATTTACAACAGGGTATTACCCGAAGAAACGTGCTTTAAAATGTAGAAGTATACGCTCCTTAAATATTGATTCAAAATCCGAACTTACATTTTATATCATTTAATGATAAGAGTAGATAATAAGTATGTTAGATTTTGGAAATTGTGAGAAATTAAAGATAAAGTACCATTTTTATTTTTTTATAACCGTATCGACGATATTATAAATTGGGATCGTTTTCACGAGGACGTTGAAGTAGTTGTTTTCTTACATTTTTCGATTAGAAAATAATTAATGACTTGAACTTCAGACCAATAATATTATAGGCCTACACGAAACGCGGTCCTTTTACTAACTTGTAGTTCGGACCAAAAATATTATAGCCCATACGATACGCCGCCTATTTCCTAGTATAGAGTACTTTACTGACTTGATATCCCAATGCCATGTAGCAAACATAGAAATGAATTATTATACATAACCGTGTAAAAAAATTCCAACGCATGTGCTTCTGAGTTCCTTCGGCTCGAAATCTACTCACCGTTTGTGCTTCCAAATTTCTACTGTGCACGAAACCGTAGCCTTGCCTCTTCTTTCTACTCCAAGCCCTTGTAAGAGGTATTTTCTGAATTATATACTTTATTTTTTCATATCTTACTATTAAATTTCGTGATTCTATTAATTAACAAACTTTTCAATGATTACTAAGTGAAGAATTAATAATTTGAAATTTTCAGAGCTAGATATATAAAAGAATTTCTCGATTACTCTGTTCATGTATGTGTTAATACACCCCCCTTGGGATTCCACTTGTATGTTGGATTGAAGAGCGCATCACTAGAGCTCATCACAGGGGAAATATTCCATTAGAATCAGGATGAAAGTTTTAAGAATAAAAGGGTTTTATTAATTTGGCATCGGTCAAAATAGATTGGATTCCAAATCAAGCCATTTAATCTATTAAATTTTTAATACATTGGGACTTAGTATGTTAATTGTTAATAAATTTAAGTCAAGACATGATTTTCTTTAGAAATATAATCATGTCACAATTTATATGTATATATGACTAAATATAGAAAAAGAAGGCAGAGAAAGATGAACACAAGAGTACAGTTAACTGTGTGCATTGTCTATACTACTACAGAGCAAGATAATGAACACAAGAATACAGTGAACTGTGTGTATTGTCTATACTACCACTTCTGCTGCATTTTCTGTTGTGCTTTGTTATACAAGAAGGAAGAGTAAGTCTCTTTATATAAAAAAACATAGCTTCTCTTTAAAGCTTGCTTTTGTCACTTGGTGGCTCCTCTTGCTACATTAATTATGATGTCACCATTGTGATATGATCTCACTTGTGTCATATCCTAGCTAATATTTAACAAATCATGATATATGAATTTTTTTATTTTGGAAATTTGAATGAAGATAGAGGTGCATTTGCATAATGATTCTTTGTTTTGTTTGAGATTTATAAAATTAGTCAATGATTATTTCTTCACTGAAAAGAATTATTTTATTTGATGCAAGGTGTGCAGTGACAAATTCTCCACTATGGACTTACCAGAAGAATTGATTGCTGAAATTATATCAAGAACTCCTGTGAGGACAATAGTGTCATGCAAAAGCGTGTGCAAAAGATGGTGTAATATAGTTTCAGAACCATTTTTTTCGCGTCTGCATCTCTCTATATCATCTAAAATGCTTTTACTTCATCAAGGAGACGCCGAGGACGTAGATGATGACAATGATGGTGACCTTGCAGTGGTTGAACTAGATGACCAACATCACCAACATGATATTCATCACGAGCCTATGATGAGATTTTCCCCGGGACTTGCCTTGGGAGACTATGTGGGGTTAATTGGATCAGTTAATGGGTTAATATGCTTAGAAGATAGTTATGATGATTCAGCATATGTATGCAATCCAATTACACAAGAGTACATACGCCTTCAAGATTCCGAGTACACCAGAGTATCATATTTAAAGGGATATTATGGCTTTGGACTTGTTGAATCGAACCAACAGTACAAGATTGTACGTTTTTATAAGGGTAGATTTCCTTCAACTGAATATGACCTAGGGAGCGAGGTTTATACGCTTGGAACCGGCATGTGGAGAGATCTAGGACATGTCCCCTTCCATCTGAATGAACATGATAGGGGTCACTATGTCAGTGGCCGCCTCCATTGGTTAGCTGGTGAACTAATATGTGCTTTCGATTTGGATAGAGAATTATTCGTCCAGGGAAGCTCCTCCACGGGCTCCTGGAATACAGATCATTTAGCATCTTGGGAGTCCATAATCATTTTAGGAAACTTGGGAGGTACTTAAAGGTTGCTTGTGTATATGTGATATAACACTATAGTCTGAACTTTCTATTTGGTGAAGAGAGATTATGGCGTGGAAGATAGTTGGAGTAAAAAACTCATCATCACTCCTAATCCTCCAGTACATGAAGGTATAAATACCGACATGGTTCGGCTTCTTAAAGTTCTCCAAAGATGGGAACATCTTAATGTATTGTGACCAACTTCAATTGTTCACTTATCATCCTCAACATAAAACATTGCGACATCACATTTTCCGGAGGTGAGTTCTCACATTTGGTGCGATGACTTATGTCCCGGTTTTATCAGTCTAGAGAGGAGTTTTCACCTTGGAGGGTGTCAAATAGATGGGAGTCTCCCTCAAGTAGAGACTGACTTCATAAACCGAATAGAGCAAAACAGGATCGAAAATAGGGCCGAGTCCGAGCAGTCTCCCGAGTACTAGGCCGAGTAATCTAAGTTGTTGAACATTGCTTATTTACTGCAAAAATACAAGGTTTTTAACTAGTTCCATTTCAAGAACAAGTTATGTTTTAAGCTTTCTAGTTGTTTATCTAATATTTGTATGTACCTCCTAATTTCAAAATTTAATAATTACTGTAGGCTGCGAGATAACTTAGCATTTAGTGCTTGACATTTTATAACATTTACATATCATATAAATGATTTTATGTCTGTATGCTTGTAAATTGCTCTTGGTTGCTTCTGGTTTTCATGATTCATAGTATTATTTCCCTTCATCTTGATGAGTGTAGTTTATTTTATTTATTCAGCTTTGGCCTAGCTTTGTTGGGCTTTGGTTTTAGGTCAAATTTGGTGGTCATACTTTAAATTTTTCATTTAGGAAGGCCTTGTTAAACTTCTGTGTAGCTAAGTTGCAGCTTTTGAATTATACAGCTGGGTTTTACATTTGTAATCCTATCTTACATTATGTTACTTGTATAAGTTATCCACACGGAAGAACTGTAAGATTAGAGGCATATTTCTTTTAGAGTGGCTTTTCATTTGTAGATGTTAGTATTTCCCTAAAATTAGTGTTAACCAAAGCGAGTTGGGTTAAGAAGTAAGTTTAAGTCAAATGACAAAAATGCATAAGTTCATTCGGGGTTATGTATGTGAAAGTGAAAGAAAATCACAAAACCAGTTTAATTAACCTTAAAACTGTGTCTGATAACATATACTATAAGTGCTCTCGCTGCTCTGTCTGCGCTAGAAGCTCAAAAGTGTTCATCGGATTTAAATGTATCCTGAAAGCTTTAAAGCTGTTAGGGCTACTCTGGTTTATCTTGATTTTCAACTTGTTTCTCGATATCTTGATTTTAATAGTTAGGAATTATGATGTAGTATGTGTCTATGACAATCTTCATTGCTTAGTTTATGATCCAAAAGGCCATTATGGAAGTTTGTGTACTTTCAGTTCGAAGAAAGTTTGCTGTTCAATTAACTGCCTATGTTCCTGGGTTTGTGGGAAACTCTAACAAAGTAGGTGCTTGTTGTATATGTGACTTCTTTGACTCAGCCATTATGATTAAGCAATGGTCGTTTGAGTATCACATTACAGTTTCGCCCTGTGGGAATTTATATGCTACAGTGATTTTTTCCCCTCCAGTAATCATCCTCAAATTAAGACACTGCAAAAACTTGACAATTTCATAAGCCTCGTTGTAGTTTGTAATTGATGCAAATGTTCAAATTCCAAGTTTATCGGGCTCGAGTTTGTATATGGTGGTATACTTTTGGAGGTCACACAGCCTAAACGTGAGGCTGCCTGGGGTGTCACATGGGATTAAAACATAGTTTACTATTTTATCTAAATTATTTTAATCTAAAAAAACACTACAAATTAGCGATATTTTGTAAATTTGAACCTAACTCCTTTTTATTATATCATTTTATTGTAAGAAAAAATTTATGAACACGACGATGCTATTTACAACTATGACATACTTGAATTTAGCAAACGAACGGATCTGAGCCGTCCAGATCAAGTTTAGCTTAATTTTCTTTTTTTAGATGAGCTGAATTTAATAAACTAACGGAAAGTGATGTTCAAGATCGGCTCTTTATTATATGAATTCGAGCCGAATTTGAACAAACTCGAGTTGTCCCCTAATATTTCACATGTATTTTTTACTCGACCGAATTTAAAATATAATTTTTAGTTTTACAAATTGCATCAAGATCAAATACTAGTTTTTATTTTATAATGATATATATACAAACACTCTACCCATATTTCTAATCTAAATCATTTTTTTCAAGTTGTGTTTTAAGAACATAAACAATTTATTTTAAATTTTTGAGTTTTATTTTAGAAATCATACATTACTTATTTTTTTTAAAAAAAATTCAATAATAACGGCATTTACACATATAATCGAAATTGAACAAACGTATGATCATATCGTTTGAATCCTTCGTTCTTTGATAGGCAACCAAGTAATTTTTTAAAGAGATATGTACATGTTGTAATATTTCAGTTGTTGTTTTGAGCAATCAACCATAGATGCATCATAAACCTTTATCACTTAATCAATATCATGAAATTTCTGCAGAATTGTAATCCCAGACATATGACCAACAAGAAATAAAAACCAAACTCTCACAATTAAGGAGAAACTAAACAAACCCAAATAAATTGGTAACCAAGGAAAAATGGAAACTAAATCAAGAAAAACAAGATTGAGGCTATTTTGAGATGGCTACTCAATAGAGAGCGAAAGAGAGTTTGTACGTTACATTTTAAAATGTCCATGTCGAAATGTTATTATGTTTAGATATTTTGCTTAAGTTTAATTTTTATAAATCACAAGTTATTTAATGATTTTATAAAAATATTAAAAATTGGAGATGAGTTGGTAACAATATTGGATAGTTTCATTATGAAAAAACTAAGTGTTTAATTTAGAAATACAAGCAAATTTTCTAAAATATTTAAAAAAATTATTAAATTATGAGAAAAATGTAATAATAACAATATTTAAGTGATCAATAATAATTTATTATTTATAATATATATGAACTTTATATGAGTCGAGTTCGAGTCAAGTCTGAGTCGATTACGAGCTAAACAAGCCGAGTCAGAATCCAGCAAACAAAAAGCTCGGCTCAATTATTCATTCGAATTCATTTTCATATTCTTGATCGCCCTCGTTTAGAATACTGAACCGAATCGAGTTTACGTAAACAAGTCAATCCTGAATTTCGTTTACGAACATCTCTTCTCATTTACGGTCCTACTATTAATTGTAATATTCATCTCACTTGATTATTTACTTATTATTTAGTAAGTTAATCAAATATATTAAAAACAATATTTGTCCAGTTTTAATTTGTATTTAATCATTAAAATATAGAAATTTTCTAACCGGTCTTGTAAAAATTGGAAATTGGACTTTATCAGTAGCGGGACCGTCTAGTTAGGGCTGTAATTCGGGCCGAGCGAGCCGAGTTTCGAGCAGGGCGTAATTCGAGCCGAGATTAATCGAGTCGAGTCGAGCCGGCTCGTTTAGTTAAACGAGCCTAAACCTCTGTCCGAACTCGACTCGTTTAATTTTACGAGTCGAGTCGAGCCGGCTCATTTAGCTAAACGAGCCGGTTTTTTTACGAGTCGGGCGAGCCGGCTCGTTTAATTTTACACTTAATCGAGCCTAAATCTTACCCGAACTCGTCTCGTTTAATTTCACGAGTCGAGCCGAGCCGGCTCGAGTAATTAACGAGCCGGAACCTCTACCCGAGCTCGGCTCGTTTAACTAAACGAGCCGAGTCAAGCCCACTTAAACGAGTTCGAGCCGGGCGAACTCGCGAGCCGCCGACTTGAATTACAGCCACAGTCTAGTGATTAATCGGCTAATCAGGGATTGATCAAAATGATTAACTGAGTCATTAATTAGAACTAATTTAATATTAGTTTTAGATATAAATATTAATATATGTAATTGTTTATTTATTTTGATTATACATATACAATTTTTATTATTATATTTATATAAAGAAATTTTAAATATGTCCCACTATTAAAGTAAATATAATTTTTGAGATGTAACTTATGAACTGAGATCAATTTAAGATGAAAAATTAAGAAAGTTAAATAGTAATTATGTGTTTAAGAGAATAATAATTATTTTTTAATTTTTATCATTTATACTTTTAATTTTTTGATTTATATTTTTTATATTTTTTACCAATGAGTCTGATTTTTGACCAACTAACCTGATTTTTCACGTATTAACCGCCGATTCATACTTTTAATTTTATTTATATATATATATATATTTTTAATTTTTTACCGGTGAATCCAATTGTTTACCAATTAACCCCTTTTTAATTTCTTAATGATTATTTCAATTTTTTTCGATGACTGATTTTTGTAAAACACGATTTTTAACTCGATTTTCACCTAGTCATTTCATTTTTCACCTAGTCATTTCATTTTTCACCGAAGAGTTATTAATCCCAACTTTTTGAAAGTCGGTCTTAACTTGGGTAAAATAGTATTCTAAAATTCCTTTATTCTCGATTAATCTCTCCTCAAAGTACTCGACCGATTATATTTTTGAAATTTGATTAATCCTTACGAATTTCCTTTATTGGAGTATATATTTTATTTATTAAAATGAAATACTATATTAATTTAAATATGAATATTTATAGAAATTATGATATAATAAATATATTTGTTAATAAATAACTAATATATTAAATAATTTAAATATAATAGATTTGATTTTTACTCCGATTAACAATTTCGATTAATCCTCGACTTTCAACTAATCCCAAATCGGTTAGACCGATCTTCCCCGATCTCCGATTTTTACAACAGAAGGTAAAATGGTTCTTTAATAACTCAAAAGTTATAACACTAATTATTGACGATTTTTCAGAAGATTCTAAGCAATCTGTTTACCAAGTACAATATTAGTTTTATTTTGTGAAATGAATGTATCTCTATCTTATGAACCAAATATATGTTCTTTAGACAATTTAATATTAATTAATATAATTTGGTAATTATCTTATAATTAGCCTTTTTTTTTTGCTAAATATATAATTAGCCTTTTAATATAGTTTATTTAATATTACTTAATTATCGATAAAAATTAATTTACAAATTAAAAGTAAATATATGTTATTAAACTTAATTTAATATTACTAAATATAATCTAAATACATGTCATAAATTTGTTACTGTTAAAATGTGATTTTTTAATTTAAAGTACATAAACGTTGTGATGGAGAGTAACATATACGATCATTAAATCAATAATTTTTTTCGTAGGTAACCCGCAGCCGTTATCCTTCGGCTTCTGGTGCGCACTGGTTAACCCTACGGGCTCACGCAATAGCGTTGAACCAAGGTAAACCGTATTTAAGCAAGAGGCTCCGACTCAGGAGGCATAATCATAAATTCTCCCCCGGAGTATTATTTATTTTTAAAATAATACTACAATGATAAAGTTTACACAGAATAGAAGTCAATTCGTGTTAATAGTTTACTTTGTAGTTAGTAGTTTTTCAAAATAAAAGTAATATATGTTTACTTAATTTATCGTAACTTAATAAATTTTTAATATTTATAAAAATAAAGTTTACAGAAAAATAAGTCGATTCGTGTTAGTAGTTTTTAGTTTTTCTAAAATTAAAAATAAATATAAGTTATTTTACTTAATTTAACATAACTTAATAAATATTTAATATAATTTAAAAATCGTTTAAAAAATATTTTTATTTTATAAATTAAAAAGACGATTGGATGAATACTAACTTAAAACAAAATAAAATTTACAAAAATAAAAGTCGACTTGTGTTAAAAACAAAGTTGATAGAGAATAAAAGTCAACTTATGTCATGTAAGTACCAAAATTTGGTACTTGGGTACTTTTAGCACCAAATTATACATAGTTTCGCTTATTAATAAAGAGTATAGATGCTTAGGTTTTTTTAATATTAGTGGGTAAATTATTATGTTTACGAAAGATCTTGCCTTTTCGTACTCATTTACAAATGAACCAATATGACTCCTTTTTTACACAGTTGCAAGATAACAAAGGATTTTCTTAATCTGATTTTGTCATGATATGAATCGTGCAATAAGACTAATTGATTATAGGACTCCTCAGTTATTTACAAAGTAGGTGAGAAAATAGTTAAAGAACAATATCACAATGAGGGTTGTGTGGTCTTTTTTTTGCCAAATTTAAAGCAGATTTATTAATAACTTGAAAGAGATTCAATCGGGACAAACCCCCAACTGATCATGCAACCAGGTTGAAAAACAAATAGAGCTAAATAATTAGCTGTTTTGTTTCCGGATTGCTTAACAAACTGAATACACATATTCTGAAAATTAAAAATGAAGGTAATGGTTTCCCGGACAATCCAGCACGCATCTCCCCCGAAAACAGTAGTTTCACAATTGACCCTCACATTAATTCGATTGATATTGCAACGTTCAGAGGACTCAGTTGCAACAACTGAGTTTAGAGGCCTCATGTTATGAACAAATATTTTTTGTGAGGTGAGCACATGTGATTTTCACCACCGTTCCAAACGCACCCCAGCTATCTACCTGCCGGACACCAGCTATAGACCTGCCGAAAGTGTTGTTGATGCGAGATATCCAGATCTCCCAATACACCATCCAATTATTTTCAACACAACCACCACATCGCACAAAGCGAGACACATCGCATAAAGCGAGACAATCAACACACAAATAACTTAAACAGAATAATACGAAAACAACCCAAAATTCAAAAATCTCGGAATAACACCAAATTGTAATATGTTGTTAGACCGCAGATTTTGAATCCAAAAACTGAATTTTATTATAAAATCCAGACTCTTACCTTAGTAGATCTTAAAACTAAAGTGAAGAACTGTAATGGATTTTTCGAGTTTTGTAAAACAAATCTCGATTTTATTAAAGAAAAAGTGAATAAAAGGAGAAGATGTAGATGAATATGGAGATAGAGATGGGTATAAAGGGTGAAGAAGAAGGTAGGGCGGCTAGGGTTTGATGAAGTTAGGGCGGCCGACTCTCATGGGCTGTGTGGTCTGAATTTTAAGCATATGTTCAAAATATTTTTAAACTTACGAAAGTGATGTATATATGTTTAGATTTTAAAAATCTATTTAAAATTTAGGGTTATGCAGCAGAATTCACATGATTATGAGATTTTAAGGATTGGTTCTAATTTGTGCCCACATGTATATGATTATGTATATATGTTAATTAATTTTGTTCCCACATTGCAAGTGTTCTTAAGAGTCATTGTTAGTACTCCTTTCGGGACAAGGCACCACAATGGATGACAAGGAAAATTTAAGAAAAGGTGAAATTTACAACAGGGTATTACCCGAAGAAACGTGCTTTAAAATGTAGAAGTATACGCTCCTTAAATATTGATTCAAAATCCGAACTTACATTTTATATCATTTAATGATAAGAGTAGATAATAAGTATGTTAGATTTTGGAAATTGTGAGAAATTAAAGATAAAGTACCATTTTTATTTTTTTATAACCGTACTATCGACGATATTATAAATTGGGATCGTTTTCACGAGGACGTTGAAGTAGTTGTTTTCTTACATTTTTCGATTAGAAAATAATTAATGACTTGAACTTCAGACCAATAATATTATAGGCCTACACGAAACGCGGTCCTTTTACTAACTTGTATTCGGACCAAAAATATTATAGCCCATACGATACGCCGCCTATTTCCTAGTATAGAGTACTTTACTGACTTGATATCCCAATGCCATGTAGCAAACATAGAAATGAATTATACATAACCGTGTAAAAAAATTCCAACGCATGTGCTTCTGAGTTCCTTCGGCTCGAAATCTACTCACCGTTTGTGCTTCCAAATTTCTACTGTGCACGAAACCGTAGCCTTGCCTCTTCTTTCTACTCCAAGCCCTTGTAAGAGGTATTTTCTGAATTATATACTTTATTTTTTCATATCTTACTATTAAATTTCGTGATTCTATTAATTAACAAACTTTTCAATGATTACTAAGTGAAGAATTAATAATTTGAAATTTTCAGAGCTAGATATATAAAAGAATTTCTCGATTACTCAGTTCATGTATGTGTTAATACACCCCCCTTGGGATTCCACTTGTATGTTGGATTGAAGAGCGCATCACTAGAGCTCATCACAGGGGAAATATTCCCATTAGAATCAGGATGAAAGTTTTAAGAATAAAAGGGTTTTATTAATTTGGCCTCGGTCAAAATAGATTGGATTCCAAATCAAGCCATTTAATCTATTAAATTTTTAATACATTGGGACTTAGTATGTTAATTGTTAATAAATTTAAGTCAAGACATGATTTTCTTTAGAAATATAATCATGTCACAATATATGTATATATGACTAAATATAGAAAAAGAAGGAGAGAAAGATAATGAACACAAGAGTACAGTTAACTGTGTGCATTGCTATACTACTACAGAGCAAGATAATGAACACAAGAATACAGTGAACTGTGTGTATTGTCTATACTACCACTTCTGCTGCATTTTCTGTTGTGCTTTGTTATACAAGAAGGAAGAGTAAGTCTTTTATATAAAAAAACATAGCTTCTCTTTAAAGCTTGCTTTTGTCACTTGGTGGCTCCTCTTGCTACATTAATTATGATGTCACCATTGTGACATGATCTCACTTGTGTCATATCCTAGCTAATATTTAACAAATCATGATATATGAATTTTTTTATTTTGGAAATTTGAATGAAGATAGAGGTGCATTTGCATAATGATTCTTTGTTTTGTTTGAGATTTATAAAATTAGTCAATGATATATTTCTTCACTGAAAAAGAATTATTTTATTTGATGCAAGGTGTGCAGTGGACAAATTCTCCACTATGGACTTACCAGAAGAATTGATTGCTGAAATTATATCAAGAACTCCTGTGAGGACCAATAGTGTCATGCAAAGCGTTGTGCAAAAGATGGTGTAATATAGTTTCAGAACCATTTTTTTCGCCGTCTGCCTCTCTCTATATCATCTAAAATGCTTTTACTTCATCAAGGAGATGCCGAGGACGTAGATGATGACAATGATGGTGACTTGCAGTGGTTGAACTAGATGACCAACATCACCAACATGATATTCATCACAAGCCTATGATGAGATTTTCCCCGGGACTTGCCTTGGGAGACTATGTGGGGTTAATTGGATCAGTTAATGGTTAATTGCTTAGAAGATAGTTATGATGATTCAGCATATGTATGCAATCCAATTACACAAGAGTACATACGCCTTCAAGATTCCGAGTACACCAGAGTATCCTATTTAAAGGGATATTATGGCTTTAGGACTTGTTGAATCGAACCAACAGTACAAGATTGTACGTTTTTATAAGGGTAGATTCCTTCAACTGAATATGACCTAGGAGCGAGGTTTATACGCTTGGAACCGGCATGTGGAGAGATCTAGGACATGTCCCCTTCCATCTGAATGAACATGATAGGGGTCACTATGTCAGTGGCCGCCTCCATTGGTTAGCTGGTGAACTAATATGTGCTTTCGATTTGGATAGAGAATTATTTCGTCCAATGGAAGCTCCTCCCGGGCTCTGTGGAATACAGATCATTTTAGCATCTTGGGAGTCCATAATCATTTTAGGAACTTGGGAGTACTTAAAGGTTGCTTGTGTATATGTGATATAACACTATACTCTGAACTTTCTATTTGGGTGAAGAGAGATTATGGCGTGGAAGATAGTTGGAGTAAAAAACTCATCATCACTCCTAATCCTCCGTACATGAAGGTATAAATAACGACATGGTTCGGCTTCTTAAAGTTCTCAAAGATGGGAACATCTTAATGTATTGTGACCAACTTCAATTGTTCACTTATCATCCTCAACATAAAACATTGCGACATCACATTTTCCCGGAGGGTGAGTTTCTCACATTTGGTGCGATGACTTATGTCCCCGGTTTTATCAGTCTAGAGAGGAGTTTCACCTTGGAGGTGTCAAAGATGGGAGTCTCCTCAAGTAGAAGACTGACTTATAACCGAATAGAGCAAAACAGGATCGAAAATAGGGCCGAGTCCGAGCAGTCTCCCGAGTACTAAGGCCGAGTAATCTAAGTTGTTGAACATTGCTTATTTTACTGCAAAAATACAAGGTTTTTATAACTAGTCCATTTCAAGAACACGTTATGTTTTAAGCTTTTCTAGTTGTTTATCTAATATTGTATGTACTCCTAATTTCAAAATTTAATAATTACTGTAGGCTGCGAGATAACTTTAGCATTTAGTGCTTGACATTTTATAACATTTACATATCATATAAATGATTTTTATGTTGTATGCTTGTAAATTGCTCTTGGTTGATTCTGTTTTTCATGATTCATAGTATTATTTCCCTTTCATCTTGATGAGTGTAGTTATTTTATTTATTCAGCTTGGCCTAGCTTTGTTGGGCTTTGGTTTTAGGTCAAATTTGGTGGTCATACTTTAAATTTTTCATTTAGGAAGGCCTTGTTATAACTTCTGTTGTTAGCTAAGTTGCAGTTTGAATTATACAGCTGGTTTTACATTTGTAATCCTATCTTACATTATGTTACTTGTATAAGTTATCCACACGGAAGAACTGTAAGATTAGAGGCATATTTCTTTTAGAGTGGCTTTTCATTTTGTAGATGTTAGTATTTCCCTAAAATGTGAGTGTTAAACCCAAAGCGAGTTGGGTTAAGAAGTAAGTTTAAAGTCAAATGACAAAAATGCATAAGTTCATTCGGGGGTTATGTATGTGAAAGTGAAAGAAAATCACAAAAACCAGTTTAATTAAACCTTAAACTGTGTCTGATAACATATACTATAAGTGCTCTCGCTGCTCTGTCTGCGCTAGAAGCTCAAAAGTGTTCATCGGATTTAAATGTATCCTGAAAGCTTTAAAGCTGTTTAGGGCTACTCTGGTTATCTTGATTTTCAACTGTTCTCGATATCTTGATTTTAATAGTAGGAATTATGATGTAGTATGTGTCTATGACAATCTTCATTGCTTAGTTATGATCCAAAGGCCATTATGGAAGTTTGGTACTTTCAGTTCGAAGAAAAGTTGCTGTTCAATTAACTGCCTATGTTCCTGGAGTTTGTGGGAAACTCTAACAAGTAGGTGCTGTTGTATATGTGAACTTCTTTGACTCAGCCATTATGATTAAAGAAATGGTCGTTTGAGTATCACATTACAAGTTCGCCCTGTGGGGAATTTATATGCTACAGTGATTTTTTCCCTCCAGTAATCATCCTCAAATTAAGACACTGCAAAAACTTGACAATTTCATAAGCCTCGTTGTAGTTTGTAATTGATGCAATGTTCAAATTCCAAGTTATCGGGCTCGAGTTTGTATATGGTGGTATACTTTTAGAGTCACACAGCCTAAACGTGAGGCTGCCTGGGGTGTCACATGGGATTAAAACATAGTTTACTATTTATCTAAATTATTTTAATCTAAAAAACACTACAAATTAGCGATATTTTTGTAAATTTGAACCTAACTCCTTTTTATTATATCATTTTATTGTAAGAAAAAATTTATGAACACGACGATGCTATTTACAACTATGACATACTTGAATTTAGCAAACGAACGGATCTGAGCCGTCCAGATCAAGTTTAGCTTAATTTTCTTTTTTTAGATGAGCTGAATTTAATAAACTAACGGAAAAGTGATGTTCAAGATCGGCTCTTTATTATATGAATTCGAGCCGAATTTGAACAAACTCGAGTTGTCCCCTAATATTTCACATGTATTTTTTACTCGACCGAATTTAAAATATAATTTTTAGTTTTACAAATTGCATCAAGATCAATACTAGTTTTTATTTTATAATGATATATATACAAACACTCTACCCATAATTTCTAATCTAAATCATTTATTTTTCAAGTTGTGTTTTAAGAACATAAACAATTTTATTTTAAATTTTGAGTTCTTAATTTTAGAAATCATACATTACTTATTTTTTTTAAAAAAAAATTCAATAATATACGGCATTTACACATATAATCGAAATTGAACAAACGTATGATCATATCGTTGTTGAATCCTTCGTTCTTTGATAGGCAACCAAGTAATTTTTTAAAGAGATATGTACATGTTGTAATATTTCAGTTGTTGTTTTGAGCAATCAACCATAGATGCATCATCATCAAACCTTTATCACTTAATCAATATCATGAAATTTCTGCAGAATTGTAATCCCAGACATATGACCAACAAGAAATAAAAACCAAAACTCTCACAATTAAGGAGAAACTAAACAAACCCAAATAAATTGGTAACCAAGGAAAAATGGAAACTAAATCAAGAAAAACAAGATTGAGGCTATTTTGAGATGGCTACTCAATAGAGAGCGAAAGAGAGTTGTACGTTACATTTTAAAATGTCCATGTCGAAATGTTATTATGTTTAGATATTTTGCTTAAGTTTAATTTTTATAAATCACAAGTTATTTAATGATTTTATAAAAATATTAAAATTGGAGATGAGTTGGTAACAATATTGGATAGTTTCATTTTGAAAAAACTAAGTGTTTAATTTAGAAATACAAGCAAATTTTCTAAAATATTTAAAAAAATTATTAAATTCATGAGAAAAAATGTAATAATAACAATATTTAAGTGATCAATAATAATTTATTATTATATATATATGAACTTTATATGAGCGAGTTCGAGTCAGTCTGAGTCAATTACGACTAAACAAGCCGAGTCAGAATCCAGCAAACAAAAAGCTCGGCTCAATTATTCATTCGAATTCATTTTCATATTCTTGAATCGCCCTCGTTTAGAATACTGAACCGAATCGAGTTTACGTAAACAAGTCAATCCTGATTTCGTTTACGAACATCTCTTCTCATTACGGTCCTCTATTAATTGTAATAGTTCATCTCACGGATTAGTTACTTATTATTTAGTAAGTTTAATCAAATATATTAAAACAATATTTGTCCAGTTTTAATTGTATGTAATCATTAAAATATAGAAATTTTTCTAACCGGTCTTGTAAAAATTGAAATTGAGACTTTATCATGTACGGGACCGTTCAGTTAAGGGCTGTAATTCGGGCCGAGCGAGCCGGTTTCGGCGCAGGACGTAATGCAGCCGAGATAAAGAGTCGAGTCGAGGCGGCTCGTTTGTAGTTAAAAGGAGCCTAAACCTCTGTCCGACTCGACTCGTTTACTTTTAAGAGTCAGAGCGAGCCGGTCATTTAGCTAACGAGCCGGTTTTTACGAGTTCGGGCGAGCCGGCTCGTTAATTTTACACTTAATCGAGCCTAAATCTCTACCCGAACTCGTCTCGTTTCATTTCACGAGTCGGACGAGCAGGCTCGAGTAATTAAACGAGCCGGAGGAACCTCTACCCGAGCTCGGCTCGTTTAACTAACGAGCCGAGTCAAGCCCACTTAACGAGTTCGAGCAGGGCGAACTCGCGAGCCCGCCCGACTTGAATTACAGCCACACGTCTAGTGATAATCGGCTAATCAGGGATTGATCAAAATGATTAACTGAGTCATTAATTAGAACTAATTTAATATTAGTTTTAGATATAAATATTAATATATGTAATTGTTTATTTATTTTGATTATACATATACAATTTTTATTATTTATATTTATATAAAGAAATTTTAAATATGTCCCACTATTAAAGTAAATATAATTTTGAGATGTAACTTATGAACTGAGATCAATTAAGATGAAAAATTAAGAAAGTTTAAATAGTAATTATGTGTTTAAGAGAATAATATATATTTTTTAATTTTTTATCATTTATACTTTTAATTTTTTGATTTATATTTTTTTATATTTTTTACCAATGAGTCTGATTTTTGACCAACTAACCTGATTTTTCACGTATTAACCGGATTCATACTTTTAATTTTTTATTTATATATATAATATATATATTTTAATTTTTTACCAGTGAATCCAATTGTTTACCAATTAACCCAATTTTTAATCGACTGATTTCAATTTTTTCGATGACTGATTTTTGTAAAACACGATTTTTAACTCGATTTTTCACCTAGTCATTTTCATTTTTCACCTAGTCATTTCATTTTTCACCGAAGAGTTATTAATCCCAACTTTTTGAAAGTCGGTCTTAACTTGGGTAAAATAGTATTCTAAAATTCCTTTATTCAATCGATTAATCTCCTACAAAGTACTCGACCGATTATATTTTTTGAAATTTGATTAATCCTACGAATTTTCCTTTATTGGAGTATATATATTTTATTTATTAAAATGAAATACTATATTAATTTAAATATGAATATTTATAGAAATTATGATATAATAAATATATATTTGTTAATAAATAACTAATATATTAAATATAATTTAATATTATAATAGATTTGATTTTACTCCGATTAACAATTTCGATTAATCCTCGACTTTCAACTAATCCCAAATCGGTAATTAGACCGATCTTCCCCGATCTCCGATTTTTACAACAGAAGGTAAAATGGTTCTTTAATAACTCAAAAGTTATAACACTAATTATTGACGATTTTTCAGAAGATTCTAAGCAATCTGTTTACCAAGTACAATATTAGTTTTATTTTTGTGAAATGAAATGTATCTCTATCTTATGAACCAAATATATGTTCTTTAGACAATTTAATATTAATTAATATAATTTGGTAATTATCTTATAATTAGCCTTTTTTTTTTTGCTAAATATATAATTAGCCTTTTAATATAGTTTATTTAATATTACTTAATTATCGATAAAAATTAATTTACAAATTAAAAGTAAATATATGTTATTAAACTTAATTTAATATTACTAAATATAATCTAAATACATGTCATAAATTTGTTACTGTTAAAATGTGATTTTTTAATTTAAAGTACATAAACGTTGTGATGGAGAGTAACATATACGATCATTAAATCAATAAATTTTTTCGTAGATAACCCGCAGCCGTTATCCTTCGGCCTTCTGGTGCGCACTGGTTAACCCTACGGGCTCACGCAATAGCGTTGAACCAAGGTAAACTGTATTTAAGCAAGAGGCTCCGACTCAGGAGGCATAATCATAAATTCTCCACCCGGAGTATTATTTATTTTTAAAATAATACTACAGATGATAAAGTTTACACAGAATAGAAGTCAATTCGTGTTAATAGTTTACTTTGTAGTTAGTAGTTTTTCAAAATAAAAGTTAATAGTTTACTTAATTTATCGTAACTTAATAAATTTTTAATATAATTTATAAATATATAAAGTTTACAGAAAAATAAGTCGATTCGTGTTAGTAGTTTTTAGTTTTTCTAAAATTAAAAATAAATATAAGTTATTTTACTTAATTTAACATAACTTAATAAATATTTAATATAATTTAAAAATCGTTTAAAAAATATTTTTATTTTATAAATTAAAAAGACGATTGGATGAATACTAACTTAAAACAAAATAAAATTTACAAAAAATAAAAGTCGACTTGTGTTAAAAACAAAGTTGATAGAGAATAAAAGTCAACTTATGTCATGTAAGTACCAAAATTTGGTACTTGGGTACTTTTAGCACCAAATTATACATAGTTTCGCTTATTAATAAAGAGTATAGATGCTTAGGTTTTTTTAATATTAGTGGGTAAATTATTATGTTTACGAAAGATCTTGCCTTTTTCGTACTCATTTACAAATGAACCAATATGACTCCTTTTTTACACAGTTGCAAGATAACAAAGGATTTTCTTAATCTGATTTTGTCAATGATATGAATCGTGCAATAAGACTAATTGATTATAGGACTCCTCAGTTATTTACAAAGTAGGTGAGAAAATAGTTAAAGAACAATATCACAATGAGGGTTGTGTGGTCTTTTTTTTGCCAAATTTAAAGCAGATTTTATTAATAACTTGAAAGAGATTCAATCGGGACAAACCCCCAACTGATCATGCAACCAGGTTGAAAAACAAATAGAGCTAAATAATTAGCTGTTTTGTTTCCGGATTGCTTAACAAACTGAATACACATATTCTGAAAATTAAAAATGAAGGTAATGGTTTCCCGGACAATCCAGCACGCATCTCCCCCGAAAACAGTAGTTTCACAATTGACCCTCACATTAATTCGATTGATATTGCAACGTTCAGAGGATCTCAGTTGCAACAACTGAGTTTAGAGGCCTCATGTTATGAACAAATATTTTTTGTGAGAGGTGAGCACATGTGATTTTCACCACCGTTCCAAACGCACCCCAGCTATCTACCTGTCGGACACCAGCTATAGACCTGCCGAAAGTGTTGTTGATGCGAGATATCCAGATCTCCCAATACACCATCCAATTTATTTTCAACACAACCACCACATCGCACAAAGCGAGACACATCGCATAAAGCGAGACAATCAACCACACAAATAATAACTTAAACAGAATAATACGAAAACAACCCAAAATTCAAAAATCTCGGAATAACACCAAATTGTAATATGTTGTTAGACCGCAGATTTTGAATCCAAAAACTGAATTTTATTATAAAATTCAGACTCTTACCTTAGTAGATCTTAAAACTAAAGTGAAGAACTGTAATGGATTTTTTCGAGTTTTGTAAAACAAATCTCGATTTTATTAAAGAAAAAATAAATAAAAGGAGAAGATGTAGATGAATATGGAGATAGAGATGGGTATAAAGGGTGAAGAAGAAGGTAGGGCGGCTAGGGTTTGATGAAGTTAGGGCGGCCGACTCTCATGGGCTGTGTGGTCTGAATTTTAAGCATATGTTCAAAATATTTTTAAACTTACGAAAGTGATGTATATATGTTTAGATTTTAAAAATCTATTTAAAATTTAGGGTTATGCAGCAGAATTCACATGATTATGAGATTCTATTTTAAGGATTGGTTCTAATTTGTGCCCACATGTATATGATTATGTATATATGTTAATTAATTTTGTTCCCACATTGCAAGTGTTCTTAAGAGTCATTGTTAGTACTCCTTTCGGGACAAGGCACCACAATGGATGACAAGGAAAATTTAAGAAAAGGTGAAATTTACAACAGGGTATTACCCGAAGAAACGTGCTTTAAAATGTAGAAGTATACGCTCCTTAAATATTGATTCAAAATCCGAACTTACATTTTATATCATTTAATGATAAGAGTAGATAATAAGTATGTTAGATTTTGGAAATTGTGAGAAATTAAAGATAAAATACCATTTTTATTTTTTTATAACCGTACTATCGACGATATTATAAATTGGGATCGTTTTCACGAGGACGTTGAAGTAGTTGTTTTCTTACATTTTTCGATTAGAAAATAATTAATGACTTGAACTTCAGACCAATAATATTATAGGCCTACACGAAACGCGGTCCTTTTACTAACTTGTAATTCGGACCAAAATATTATAGCCCATACGATACGCTGCCTATTTCCTAGTATAGAGTACTTTACTGACTTGATATCCCAATGCCATGTAGCAAACATAGAAATGAATTGTTATACATAACCGTGTAAAAAAATTCCAACGCATGTGCTTCTGAGTTCCTTCGGCTCGAAATCTACTCACCGTTTGTGCTTCCAAATTTCTACTGTGCACGAAACCGTAGCCTTGCCTCTTCTTTCTACTCCAAGCCCTTGTAAGAGGTATTTTCTGAATTATATACTTTATTTTTTCATATCTTACTATTAAATTTCGTGATTCTATTAATTAACAAACTTTTCAATGATTACTAAGTGAAGAATTAATAATTTGAAATTTTCAGAGCTAGATATATAAAAGAATTTCTCGATTACTCAGTTCATGTATGTGTTAATACACCCCCCTTGGGATTCCACTTGTATGTTGGATTGAAGAGCGCATCACTAGAGCTCATCACAGGGGAAATATTCCCATTAGAATCAGGATGAAAGTTTTAAGAATAAAAGGGTTTTATTAATTTGGCCTCGGTCAAAATAGATTGGATTCCAAATCAAGCCATTTAATCTATTAAATTTTTAATACATTGGGACTTAGTATGTTAATTGTTAATAAATTTAAGTCAAGACATGATTTTCTTTAGAAATATAATCATGTCACAATATATATGTATATATGACTAAATATAGAAAAAGAAGGAGAGAAAGATAATGAACACAAGAGTACAGTTAACTGTGTGCATTGCTATACTACTACAGAGCAAGATAATGAACACAAGAATACAGTGAACTGTGTGTATTGTCTATACTACCACTTCTGCTGCATTTTCTGTTGTGCTTTGTTATACAAGAAGGAAGAGTAAGTCTCTTTATATAAAAAAACATAGCTTCTCTTTAAAGCTTGCTTTTGTCACTTGGTGGCTCCTCTTGCTACATTAATTATGATGTCACCATTGTGACATGATCTCACTTGTGTCATATCCTAGCTAATATTTAACAAATCATGATATATGAATTTTTTTTTATTTTGGAAATTTGAATGAAGATAGAGGTGCATTTGCATAATGATTCTTTGTTTTGTTTGAGATTTATAAAATTAGTCAATGATATATTTCTTCACTGAAAAGAATTATTTTATTTGATGCAAGGTGTGCAGTGACAAATTCTCCACTATGGACTTACCAGAAGAATTGATTGCTGAAATTATATCAAGAACTCCTGTGAGGACAATAGTGTCATGCAAAAGCGTGTGCAAAAGATGGTGTAATATAGTTTCAGGACCATTTTTTTCGCGTCTGCATCTCTCTATATCATCTAAAATGCTTTTACTTCATCAAGGAGACGCCGAGGACGTAGATGATGACAATGATGGTGACCTTGCAGTGGTTGAACTAGATGACCAACATCGCCAACATGATATTCATCACGAGCCTATGATGAGATTTTCCCCGGGACTTGCCTTGGGAGACTATGTGGGGTTAATTGGATCAGTTAATGGGTTAATATGCTTAGAAGATAGTTATGATGATTCAGCATATGTATGCAATCCAATTACACAAGAGTACATACGCCTTCAAGATTCCGAGTACACCAGAGTATCATATTTAAAGGGATATTATGGCTTTGGACTTGTTGAATCGAACCAACAGTACAAGATTGTACGTTTTTATAAGGGTAGATTTCCTTCAACTGAATATGACCTAGGGAGCGAGGTTTATACGCTTGGAACCGGCATGTGGAGAGATCTAGGACATGTCCCCTTCCATCTGAATGAACATGATAGGGGTCACTATGTCAGTGGCCGCCTCCATTGGTTAGCTGGTGAACTAATATGTGCTTTCGATTTGGATAGAGAATTATTTCGTCCAATGGAAGCTCCTCCACGGGCTCCTGGGAATACAGATCATTTTAGCATCTTGGGAGTCCATAATCATTTTAGGAACTTGGGAGTACTTAAAGGTTGCTTGTGTATATGTGATATAACACTATACTCTGAACTTTCTATTTGGGTGAAGAGAGATTATGGCGTGGAAGATAGTTGGAGTAAAAAACTCATCATCACTCCTAATCCTCCGTTACATGAAGGTATAAATACCGACATGGTTCGGCTTCTTAAAGTTCTCAAAGATGGGAACATCTTAATGTATTGTGACCAACTTCAATTGTTCACTTATCATCCTCAACGTAAAACATTGCGACATCACATTTTCCCGGAGGGTGAGTTTCTCACATTTGGTGCGATGACTTATGTCCCCGGTTTTATCAGTCTAGAGAGGAGTTTCACCTTGGAGGGTGTCAAAAGATGGGAGTCTCCTCAAGTAGAAGACTGACTTATAACCGAATAGAGCAAAACAGGATCGAAAATAGGGCCGAGTCCGAGCAGTCTCCCGAGTACTAAGGCCGAGTAATCTAAGTTGTTGAACATTGCTTATTTTACTGCAAAAATACAAGGTTTTTATAACTAGTTCCATTTCAAGAACACGTTATGTTTTAAGCTTTTCTAGTTGTTTATCTAATATTTGTATGTACTCCTAATTTCAAAATTTAATAATTACTGTAGGCTGCGAGATAACTTTAGCATTTAGTGCTTGACATTTTTATAACATTTACATATCATATAAATGATTTTTATGTTGTATGCTTGTAAATTGCTCTTGGTTGATTCTGTTTTTCATGATTCATAGTATTATTTCCCTTTCATCTTGATGAGTGTAGTTTATTTTATTTATTCAGCTTTGGCCTAGCTTTGTTGGGCTTTGGTTTTAGGTCAAATTTGGTGGTCATACTTAAAATTTTCATTTAGGAAGGCCTTGTTATAACTTCTGTTGTTAGCTAAGTTGCAGTTTGAATTATACAGCTGGTTTTACATTTGTAATCCTATCTTACATTATGTTACTTGTATAAGTTATCCACACGGAAGAACTGTAAGATTTAGAGGCATATTTCTTTTAGAGTGGCTTTTCATTTGTAGATGTTAGTATTTCCCTAAAATTGAGTGTTAAACCAAAGCGAGTTGGGTTAAGAAGTAAGTTTAAAGTCAAATGACAAAAATGCATAAGTTCATTCGGGGTTATGTATGTGAAAGTGAAAGAAAATCACAAAAACCAGTTTAATTAAACCTTAAAACTGTGTCTGATAACATATACTATAAGTGCTCTCGCTGCTCTGTCTGCGCTAGAAGCTCAAAGTTGTTCATCGGATTTAAATGTATCCTGAAAGCTTTAAAGCTGTTTAGGGCTACTCTGGTTTATCTTGATTTTCAACTTGTTTCTCGATATCTTGATTTTAATAGTTAGGAATTATGATGTAGTATGTGTCTATGACAATCTTCATTGCTTAGTTTATGATCCAAAGGCCATTATGGAAGTTTGTGTACTTTCAGTTCGAAGAAAGTTGCTGTTCAATTAACTGCCTATGTTCCTGGAGTTTGTGGGAAACTCTAACAAAGTAGGTGCTGTTGTATATGTGAACTTCTTTGACTCAGCCATTATGATTAAAGAAATGGTAGTTTGAGTATCACTTTACAAGTTCGCCCTGTGGGGAATTTATATACTATAAGTGCTCTCGCTGCTCTGTCTGCGCTAGAAGCTCAAAGTTGTTCATCGGATTTAAATGTATCCTGAAAGCTTTAAAGCTGTTTAGGGCTACTCTGGTTTATCTTGATTTTCAACTTGTTTCTCGATATCTTGATTTTAATAGTTAGGAATTATGATGTAGTATGTGTCTATGACAATCTTCATTGCTTAGTTTATGATCCAAAGGCCATTATGGAAGTTTGTGTACTTTCAGTTCGAAGAAAGTTGCTGTTCAATTAACTGCCTATGTTCCTGGAGTTTGTGGGAAACTCTAACAAAGTAGGTGCTGTTGTATATGTGAACTTCTTTGACTCAGCCATTATGATTAAAGAAATGGTCGTTTGAGTATCACATTACAAGTTCGCCCTGTGGGGAATTTATATGCTACAGTGGATTTTTTCCCCTCAAGTAATCATCCTCAAATTAAGACACTGCAAAAACTTGACAATTTCATAAGCCTCGTTGTAGTTTGTAATTGATGCAAATGTTCAAATTCCAAGTTTATCGGGCTCGAGTTTGTATATGGTGGTATACTTTTGGAGGTCACACAGCCTAAACGTGAGGCTGCCTGGGGTGTCACATGGGATTAAAACATAGTTTACTATTTTATCTAAATTATTGTAATCTAAAAAAACACTACAAATTAGCGATATTTTCGTAAATTTGAACCTAACTCCTTTTTTATTATATCATTTTATTGTAAGAAAAAATTTATGAACACGACGATGCTATTTACAACTATGACATACTTGAATTTAGCAAACGAACGGATCTGAGCCGTCCAGATCAAGTTTAGCTTAATTTTCTTTTTTTAGATGAGCTGAATTTAATAAACTAACGGAAAGTGATGTTCAAGATCGGCTCTTTATTATATGAATTCGAGCCAAATTTGAACAAACTCGAGTTGTCCCCTAATATTTCACATGTATTTTTTACTCGACCGAATTTAAAATATAATTTTTAGTTTTACAAATTGCATCAAGATCAAATACTAGTTTTTATTTTATAATGATATATATACAAACACTCTACCCATAATTCCTAATCTAAATCATTTATTTTTCAAGTTGAGTTTTAAGAACATAAACAATTTTATTTTAAATTTTTGAGTTCTTAATTTTAGAAATCATACATTACTTATTTTTTTAAAAAAAATTCAATAATATACGGCATTTACACATATAATCGAAATTGAACAAACTTATGATCATATCGTTATTGAATCCTTCGTTCTTTGATAGGCAACCAAGTAATTTTTTAAAGAGATATGTACATGTTGTAATATTTCAGTTGTTGTTTTGAGCAATCAACCATAGATGCATCATCATAAAACCTTTATCACTTAATCAATATCATGAAATTTCTGCAAAATTGTAATCCCAGACATATGACCAACAAGAAATAAAAACCAAACTCTCACAATTAAGGAGAAACTAAACAAACCCAAATAAATTGGTAACCAAGGAAAAATGGAAACTAAATCAAGAAAAACAAGATTGAGGCTATTTTGAGATGGCTACTCAATAGAGAGCGAAAGAGAGTTTGTACGTTATATTTTAAAATGTCCATGTCGAAATGTTATTATGTTTAGATATTTTGCTTAAGTTTAATTTTATAAATCACAAGTTATTTAATGATTTTATAAAAATATTAAAAATTGGAGATGAGTTGGTAACAATATTGGATAGTTTCATTATGAAAAAACTAAGTGTTTAATTTAGAAATACAAGCAAATTTTCTAAAATATTTAAAAAAAATTATTAAATCATGAGAAAAATGTAATAATAACAATATTTAAGTGATCAATAATAATTTATTATTTATAATATATATGAACTTTATATGAGTCGAGTTCGAGTCAAGTCTGAGTCGATTACGAGCTAAACAAGCCGAGTCAGAATCCAGCAAACAAAAAGCTCGGCTCAATTATTCATTCGAATTCATTTTCATATTCTTGATCGCCCTCGTTTAGAATACTGAACCGAATCGAGTTTACGTAAACAAGTCAATCCTAAATTTCGTTTACGAACATCTCTTCTCATTTACGGTCCTACTATTAATTGTAATATTCATCTCACTTGATTATTTACTTAATATTTAGTAAGTTAATCAAATATATTAAAAACAATATTTGTCCAGTTTTAATTTGTATTTAATCATTAAAATATAGAAATTTTTCTAACCGGTCTTGTAAAAATTGGAAATTGGACTTTATCAGTAGCGGGACCGTCTAGTTAGGGCTGTAATTCGGGCCGAGCGAGCCGAGTTTCGAGCAGGGCGTAATTCGAGCCGAGATTAATCGAGTCGAGTCGAGCCGGCTCGTTTAGTTAAACGAGCCTAACCTCTGTCCGAACTCGACTCGTTTAATTTTACGAGTCGAGTCGAGCCGGCTCATTTAGCTAAACGAGCCGGTTTTTACGAGTCGGGCGAGCCGGCTCGTTTAATTTTACACTTAATCGAGCCTAAATCTCTACCCGAACTCGTCTCGTTTAATTTCACGAGTCGAGCCGAGCCGGCTCGAGTAATTAAACGAGCCGGAACCTCTACCCGAGCTCGGCTCGTTAACTAAACGAGCCGAGTCAAGCCCACTTAAACGAGTTCGAGCCGGGCGAACTCGCGAGCCGCCCGACTTGAATTACAGCCACACGTCTAGTGATTAATCGGCTAATCAGGGATTGATCAAAATGATTAACTGAGTCATTAATTAGAACTAATTTAATATTAGTTTTAGATATAAATATTAATATATGTAATTGTTTATTTATTTTGATTATACATATACAATTTTTATTATTTATATTTATATAAAGAAATTTTAAATATGTCCCACTATTAAAGTAAATATAATTTTTGAGATGTAACTTATGAACTGAGATCAATTTAGATGAAAAATTAAGAAAGTTTAAATAGTAATTATGTGTTTAAGAGAATAATATATATTTTTTAATTTTTTATCATTTATACTTTTAATTTTTTGATTTATATTTTTTTATATTTTTTACCAATGAGTCTGATTTTTGACCAACTAACCTGATTTTTCACGTATTAACCGGATTCATACTTTTAATTTTTTATTTATATATATATATATATTTTTTTAATTTTTTACCGGTGAATCCAATTGTTTACCAATTAACCCAATTTTTAATCGACTGATTTCAATTTTTTTCGATGACTGATTTTTGTAAAACACGATTTTTAACTCGATTTTCACCTAGTCATTTCATTTTTCACCTAGTCATTTCATTTTTCACCGAAGAGTTATTAATCCCAACTTTTTGAAAGTCGGTCTTAACTTGGGTAAAATAGTATTCTAAAATTCCTTTATTCAATCGATTAATCTCCTACAAAGTACTCGACCGATTATATTTTTTGAAATTTGATTAATCCATACGAATTTTCCTTTATTGGAGTATATATATTTTATTTATTAAAATGAAATACTATATTAATTTAAATATGAATATTTATAGAAATTATGATATAATAAATATATATTTGTTAATAAATAACTAATATATTAAATATAATTAAATATTATAATAGATTTGATTTTTACTCCGATTAACAATTTCGATTAATCCTCGACTTTCAACTAATCCCAAATCGGTAGTTAGACCGATCTTCCCCGATGTCCGATTTTTACAACAGAAGGTAAAATGGTTCTTTAATAACTCAAAGTTATAACACTAATTATTGACGATTTTTCAGAAGATTCTAAGCAATCTGTTTACCAAGTACAATATTAGTTTTATTTTTGTGAAATGAATTGTATCTCTATCTTATGAACCAAATATATGTTCTTTAGACAATTTAATATTAATTAATATAATTTGGTAATTATCTTATAATTAGCCTTTTTTTTTTGCTAAATATATAATTAGCCTTTTAATATAGTTTATTTAATATTACTTATTTATTGATAAAAATTAATTTACAAATTAAAAGTAAATATATGTTATTAAACTTAATTTAATATTACTAAATATAATCTAAATACATGTCATAAATTTATTACTGTTAAAATGTGATTTTTTAATTTAAAGTACATAAACGTTGTGATGGAGAGTAACATATACGATCATTAAATCAATAAATTTTTTTCGTAGGTAACCCGCAGCCGTTATCCTTCGGGCTTCTGGTGCGCACTGGTTAACCCTACGGGCTCACGCAATAGCGTTGAACCAAGGTAAACTGTATTTAAGCAAGAGGCTCCGACTCAGGAGGCATAATCATAAATTCTCCTCCCGGAGTATTATTTATTTTTAAAATAATACTACAGATGATAAAGTTTACACAGAATAGAAGTCAATTCGTGTTAATAGTTTACTTTGTAGTTAGTAGTTTTTCAAAATAAAAGTTAATATATGTTATTTTACTTAATTTATCGTAACTTAATAAATTTTTAATATAATTTATAAATATATAAAGTTTACAGAAAAATAAGTCGATTCGTGATAGTAGTTTTTAGTTTTTCTAAAATTAAAAATAAATATAAGTTATTTTACTTAATTTAACATAACTTAATAAATATTTAATATAATTTAAAAATCGTTTAAAAAATATTTTTATTTTATAAATTAAAAAGACGATTGGATGAATACTAACTTAAAACAAAATAAAATTTACAAAAAATAAAAGTCGACTTGTGTTAAAAACAAAGTTGATAGAGAATAAAAGTCAACTTATGTCATGTACGTACCAAAATTTGGTACTTGGGTACTTTTAGCACCAAATTATACATAGTTTCGCTTATTAATAAAGAGTATAGATCCTTAGGTTTTTTTAATATTAGTGGGTAAATTATTATGTTTACGAAGATCTTGCCTTTTTCGTACTCATTTACAAATGAACCAATATGACTCCTTTTTTACACAGTTGCAAGATAACAAAGGATTTTCTTAATCTGATTTTGTCAATGATATGAATCGTGCAATAAGACTAATTGATTATAGGACTCCTCAGTTATTTACAAAGTAGGTGAGAAAATAGTTAAAGAACAATATCACAATGAGGGTTGTGTGGTCTTTTTTTTTGCCAATTTAAAGCAGATTTTATTAATAACTTGAAAGAGATTCAATCGGGACAAACCCCCAACTGATCATGCAACCAGGTTGAAAAACAAATAGAGCTAAATAATTAGCTGTTTTGTTTCCGGATTGCTTAACAAACTGAATACACATATTCTGAAAATTAAAAATGAAGGTAATGGTTTCCCGGACAATCCAGCACGCATCTCCCCCGAAAACAGTAGTTTCACAATTGACCCTCACATTAATTCGATTGATATTGCAACGTTCAGAGGACTCAGTTGCAACAACTGAGTTTAGAGGCCTCATGTTATGAACAAATATTTTTTGTGAGAGGTGAGCACATGTGATTTTTACCACCGTTCCAAACGCACCCCAGCTATCTACCTGCCGGACACCAGCTATAGACCTGCCGAAAGTGTTGTTGATGCGAGATATCCAGATCTCCCAATACACCATCCAATTTATTTTCAACACAACCACCACATCGCACAAAGCGAGACACATCGCATAAAGCGAGACAATCAAACACACAAATAATAAGTTAAACAGAATAATACGAAAACAACCCAAAATTCAAAAATCTCGGAATAACACCAAATTGTAATATGTTGTTAGACCGCAGATTTTGAATCCAAAAACTGAATTTTATTATAAAATCCAGACTCTTACCTTAGTAGATCTTAAAACTAAAGTGAAGAACTGTAATGGATTTTTCGAGTTTTGTAAAACAAATCTCGATTTTATTAAAGAAAAATAAATAAAAGGAGAAGATGTAGATGAATATGGAGATAGAGATGGGTATAAAGGGTGAAGAAGAAGGTAGGGCGGCTAGGGTTTGATGAAGTTAGGGCGGCCGACTCTCATGGGCTGTGTGGTCTGAATTTTAAGCATATGTTCAAAATATTTTTAAACTTACGAAAGTGATGTATATATGTTTAGATTTTAAAAATCTATTTAAAATTTAGGGTTATGCAGCAGAATTCACATGATTATGAGATTCTATTTTAAGGATTGGTTCTAATTTGTGCCCACATGTATATGATTATGTATATATGTTAATTAATTTTGTTCCCACATTGCAAGTGTTCTTAAGAGTCATTGTTAGTACTCCTTTCGGGACAAGGCACCACAATGGATGACAAGGAAAATTTAAGAAAAGGTGAAATTTACAACAGGGTATTACCCGAAGAAACGTGCTTTAAAATCTAGAAGTATACGCTCCTTAAATATTGATTCAAAATCCGAACTTACATTTTATATCATTTAATGATAAGAGTAGATAATAAGTATGTTAGATTTTGGAAATTGTGAGAAATTAAAGATAAAATACCATTTTTATTTTTTTATAACCGTACTATCGACGATATTATAAATTGGGATCGTTTTCACGAGGACGTTGAAGTAGTTGTTTTCTTACATTTTTCGATTAAAAAATAATTAATGACTTGAACTTCAGACCAATAATATTATAGGCCTACACGAAACGCGGGTCCTTTTACTAACTTGTAATTCGGACCAAAAATATTATAGCCCATACGATACGCTGCCTATTTCCTAGTATAGAGTACTTTACTGACTTGATATCCCAATGCCATGTAGCAAACATAGAAATGAATTGTTATACATAACCGTGTAAAAAAATTCCAACGCATGTGCTTCTGAGTTCCTTCGGCTCGAAATCTACTCACCGTTTGTGCTTCCAAATTTCTACTGTGCACGAAACCGTAGCCTTGCCTCTTCTTTCTACTCCAAGCCCTTGTAAGAGGTATTTTCTGAATTATATACTTTATTTTTTCATATCTTACTATTAAATTTCGTGATTCTATTAGTTAACAAACTTTTCAATGATTACTAAGTGAAGAATTAATAATTTGAAATTTTCAGAGCTAGATATATAAAGAATTTCTCGATTACTCAGTTCATGTATGTGTTAATACACCCCCCTTGGGATTCCACTTGTATGTTGGATTGAAGAGCGCATCACTAGAGCTCATCACAGGGAAATATTCCCATTAGAATCAGGATGAAAGTTTTAAGAATAAAAGGGTTTTATTAATTTGGCCTCGGTCAAAATAGATTGGATTCCAAATCAAGCCATTTAATCTATTAAATTTTTAATACATTGGGACTTAGTATGTTAATTGTTAATAAATTTAAGTCAAGACATGATTTTCTTTAGAAATATAATCATGTCACAATATATATGTATATATGACTAAATATAGAAAAAGAAGGAGAGAAAGATAATGAACACAAGAGTACAGTTAACTGTGCATTGCTATACTACTACAGAGCAAGATAATGAACACAAGAATACAGTGAACTGTGTGTATTGTCTATACTACCACTTCTGCTGCATTTTCTGTTGTGCTTTGTTATACAAGAAGGAAGAGTAAGGTCTCTTTATATAAAAAAACATAGCTTCTCTTTAAAGCTTGCTTTTGTCACTTGGTGGCTCCTCTTGCTACATTAATTATGATGTCACCATTGTGACATGATCTCACTTGTGTCATATCCTAGCTAATATTTAACAAATCATGATATATGATTTTTTTTTATTTTGGAAATTTGAATGAAGATAGAGGTGCATTTGCATAATGATTCTTTGTTTTGTTTGAGATTTATAAAATTAGTCAATGATATATTTCTTCACTGAAAAGAATTATTTTATTTGATGCAAGGTGTGCAGTGACAATTCTCCACTATGGACTTACCAGAAGAATTGATTGCTGAAATTATATCAAGAACTCCTGTGAGGACAATAGTGTCATGCAAAAGCGTGTGCAAAAGATGGTGTAATATAGTTTCAGAACCATTTTTTTCGCGTCTGCATCTCTCTATATCATCTAAAATGCTTTTACTTCATCAAGGAGACGCCGAGGACGTAGATGATGACAATGATGGTGACCTTGCAGTGGTTGAACTAGATGACCAACATCACCAACATGATATTCATCACGAGCCTATGATGAGATTTTCCCTGGGACTTGCCTTGGGAGACTATGTGGGTTAATTGGATCAGTTAATGGGTTAATATGCTTAGAAGATAGTTATGATGATTCAGCATATGTATGCAATCCAATTACACAAGAGTACATACGCCTTCAAGATTCCGAGTACACCAGAGTATCATATTTAAAGGGATATTATGGCTTTAGACTTGTTGAATCGAACCAACAGTACAAGATTGTACGTTTTTATAAGGGTAGATTTCCTTCAACTGAATATGACCTAGGGAGCGAGGTTTATACGCTTGGAACCGGCATGTGGAGAGATCTAGGACATGTCCCCTTCCATCTGAATGAACATGATAGGGGTCACTATGTCAGTGGCCGCCTCCATTGGTTAGCTGGTGAACTAATATGTGCTTTCGATTTGGATAGAGATTATTTCGTCCAATGGAAGCTCCTCCACGGGCTCCTGGGAATACAGATCATTTTAGCATCTTGGGAGTCCATAATCATTTTAGGAACTTGGGAGTACTTAAAGGTTGCTTGTGTATATGTGATATAACACTATACTCTGAACTTTCTATTTGGGTGAAGAGAGATTATGGCGTGGAAGATAGTTGGAGTAAAAAACTCATCATCACTCCTAATCCTCCATTACATGAAGGTATAAATACCGACATGGTTCGGCTTCTTAAAGTTCTCAAAGATGGGAACATCTTAATGTATTGTGACCAACTTCAATTGTTCACTTATCATCCTCAACATAAAACATTGCGACATCACATTTTCCCGGAGGGTGAGTTTCTCACATTTGGTGTGATGACTTATGTCACCCGGTTTTATCAGTCTAGAGAGGAGTTTCACCTTGGAGGGTGTCAAAAGATGGGAGTCTCCTCAAGTAGAAGACTGACTTATAACCGAATAGAGCAAAACAGGATCGAAAATAGGGCCGAGTCCGAGCAGTCTCCCGAGTACTAAGGCCGAGTAATCTAAGTTGTTGAACATTGCTTATTTTACTGCAAAAATACAAGGTTTTTATAACTAGTTCCATTTCAAGAACACGTTATGTTTTAAGCTTTTCTAGTTGTTTATCTAATATTTGTATGTACTCCTAATTTCAAAATTTAATAATTACTGTAGGCTGCGAGATAACTTTAGCATTTAGTGCTTGACATTTTTATAACATTTACATATCATATAAATGATTTTTATGTTGTATGCTTGTAAATTGCTCTTGGTTGATTCTGTTTTTCATGATTCATAGTATTATTTCCCTTTCATCTTGATGAGTGTAGTTTATTTTATTTATTCAGCTTTGGCCTAGCTTTGTTGGGCTTTGGTTTTAGGTCAAATTTGGTGGTCATACTTTAAATTTTTCATTTAGGAAGGCCTTGTTATAACTTCTGTTGTTAGCTAAGTTGCAGTTTGAATTATACAGCTGGTTTTACATTTGTAATCCTATCTTACATTATGTTACTTGTATAAGTTATCCACACGGAAGAACTGTAAGATTTAGAGGCATATTCTTTTAGAGTGGCTTTTCATTTGTAGATGTTAGTATTTCCCTAAAATTGAGTGTTAAACCAAAGCGAGTTGGGTTAAGAAGTAAGTTTAAAGTCAAATGACAAAAATGCATAAGTTCATTCGGGGTTATGTATGTGAAAGTGAAAGAAAATCACAAAAACCAGTTTAATTAAACCTTAAAACTGTGTCTGATAACATATACTATAAGTGCTCTCGCTGCTCTGTCTGCGCTAGAAGCTCAAAGTTGTTCATCGGATTTAAATGTATCCTGAAAGCTTTAAAGCTGTTTAGGGCTACTCTGGTTTATCTTGATTTTCAACTTGTTTCTCGATATCTTGATTTTAATAGTTAGGAATTATGATGTAGTATGTGTCTATGACAATCTTCATTGCTTAGTTTATGATCCAAAGGCCATTATGGAAGTTTGTGTACTTTCAGTTCGAAGAAAGTTGCTGTTCAATTAACTGCCTATGTTCTGGAGTTTGTGGGAAACTCTAACAAAGTAGGTGCTGTTGTATATGTGAACTTCTTTGACTCAGCCATTATGATTAAGAAATGGTCGTTTGAGTATCACATTACAAGTTCGCCCTGTGGGGAATTTATATGCTACAGTGATTTTTTCCCCTCCAGTAATCATCCTCAAATTAAGACACTGCAAAAACTTGACAATTTCATAAGCCTCGTTGTAGTTTGTAATTGATGCAAATGTTCAAATTCCAAGTTTATCGGGCTCGAGTTTGTATATGGTGGTATACTTTTAGAGGTCACACAGCCTAAACGTGAGGCTGCCTGGGGTGTCACATGGGATTAAAACATAGTTTACTATTTTATCTAAATTATTTTAATCTAAAAAAACACTACAAATTAGCGATATTTTTGTAAATTTGAACCTAACTCCTTTTTTATTATATCATTTTATTGTAAGAAAAAATTTATGAACACGACGATGCTATTTACAACTATGACATACTTGAATTTAGCAAACGAACGGATCTGAGCCGTCCAGATCAAGTTTAGCTTAATTTTCTTTTTTTAGATGAGCTGAATTTAATAAACTAACGGAAAGTGATGTTCAAGATCGGCTCTTTATTATATGAATTCGAGCCGAATTTGAACAAACTCGAGTTGTCCCCTAATATTTCACATGTATTTTTTACTCGACCGAATTTAAAATATAATTTTTAGTTTTACAAATTGCATCAAGATCAAATACTAGTTTTTATTTTATAATGATATATATACAAACACTCTACCCATAATTTCTAATCTAAATCATTTATTTTTCAAGTTGTGTTTTAAGAACATAAACAATTTTATTTTAAATTTTTGAGTTCTTAATTTTAGAAATCATACATTACTTATTTTTTTTTTAAAAAAAATTCAATAATATACGGCATTTACACATATAATCGAAATTGAACAAACGTATGATCATATCGTTGTTGAATCCTTCGTTCTTTGATAGGCAACCAAGTAATTTTTTAAAGAGATATGTACATGTTGTAATATTTCAGTTGTTGTTTTGAGCAATCAACCATAGATGCATCATCATCAAACCTTTATCACTTAATCAATATCATGAAATTTCTGCAGAATTGTAATCCCAGACATATGACCAACAAGAAATAAAAACCAAACTCTCACAATTAAGGAGAAACTAAACAAACCCAAATAAATTGGTAACCAAGGAAAAATGGAAACTAAATCAAGAAAACAAGATTGAGGCTATTTTGAGATGGCTACTCAATAGAGAGCGAAAGAGAGTTTGTACGTTACATTTTAAAATGTCCATGTCGAAATGTTATTATGTTTAGATATTTTGCTTAAGTTTAATTTTTATAAATCACAAGTTATTTAATGATTTTATAAAAATATTAAAAATTGGAGATGAGTTGGTAACAATATTGGATAGTTTCATTTTGAAAAAACTAAGTGTTTAATTTAGAAATACAAGCAAATTTTCTAAAATATTTAAAAAAATTATTAAATTATGAGAAAAATGTAATAATAACAATATTTAAGTGATCAATAATAATTTATTATTTATAATATATATGAACTTTATATGAGTCGAGTTCGAGTCAAGTCTGAGTCGATTACGAGCTAAACAAGCCGAGTCAGAATCCAGCAAACAAAAAGCTCGGCTCAATTATTCATTCGAATTCATTTTCATATTCTTGATCGCCCTCGTTTAGAATACTGAACCGAATCGAGTTTACGTAAACAAGTCAATCCTGAATTTCGTTTACGAACATCTCTTCTCATTTACGGTCCTTCTATTAATTGTAATATTCATCTCACTTGATTATTTACTTATTATTTAGTAAGTTAATCAAATATATTAAAACAATATTTGTCCAGTTTTAATTTGTATTTAATCATTAAAATATAGAAATTTTTCTAACCGGTCTTGTAAAAATTGGAAATTGGACTTTATCAGTAGCGGGGACCGTCTAGTTAGGGCTGTAATTCGGGCCGAGCGAGCCGAGTTTCGAGCAGGGCGTATTCGAGCCGAGATTAATCGAGTCGAGTCGAGCCGGCTCGTTTAGTTAAACGAGCCTAAACCTCTGTCCGAACTCGACTCGTTTAATTTTATGAGTCGAGTCGAGCCGGCTCGTTTAGCTAAACGAGCCGGTTTTAACGAGTCGGGCGAGCCGGCTCGTTAATTTTACACTTAGTCGAGCCTAAATCTGTACCCGAACTCGTCTCGTTTAATTTCACGAGTCGAGCCGAGCCGGCTCGAGTAATTAAACGAGCCGGAACCTCTACCCGAGCTCGGCTCGTTTAACTAAATGATGCCGAGTCAAGCCCACTTAAACGAGTTTGAGCCGGGCGAACTCGCGAGCCGCCCGACTTGAATTACAGCCACACGTCTAGTGATTAATCGGCTAATCAGGGATTGATCAAAATGATTAACTGAGTCATTAATTAGAACTAATTTAATATTAGTTTTAGATATAAATATTAATATATGTAATTGTTTATTTATTTTGATTATACATATACAATTTTTATTATTTATATTTATATAAAGAAATTTAAATATGTCCCACTATTAAAGTAAATATAATTTTTGAGATGTAACTTATGAACTGAGATCAATTTAAGATGAAAATTAAGAAAGTTTAAATAGTAATTATGTGTTTAAGAGAATAATATATATTTTTTAATTTTTTATCATTTATACTTTTAATTTTTTGATTTATATTTTTTTATATTTTTTACCAATGAGTCTGATTTTTGACCAACTAACCTGATTTTTTCACGTATTTACCGGATTCATACTTTTAATTTTTTATTTATATATATATATATTTTTTTTTAAAATTTTTTACCAGTGAATCCAATTGTTTACCAATTAACCCAATTTTTAATCGACTGATTTCAATTTTTTTCGATGACTGATTTTTGTAAAACACGATTTTTAACTCGAGTTTCACCTAGTCATTTCATTTTTCACCTAGTCATTTCATTTTTCACCGAAGAGTTATTAATCCCAACTTTTTGAAAGTCGGTCTTAACTTGGGTAAAATAGTATTCTAAAATTCTTTTATTCAATCGATTAATCTCCTACAAGTATTCGACCGATTCGATTTTTGAAATTTGATTAATCCTTACGAATTTTCCTTTATTGGAGTATATATATTTTATTTTTTAAAATGAAATACTATATTAATTTAAATATGAATATTTATAGAAATTATGATATAATAAATATATATTTGTTAATAAATAACTAATATATTAAATATAATTTATATTATAATAGATTTGATTTTACTCCGATTAACAATTTCGATTAATCCTCGACTTTGAACTAATCCCAAATCGGTAGCTAGACCGATCTTCCCCGATCTCCGATTTTTACAACAGAAGGTAAAATGGTTCTTTAATAACTCAAAAGTTATAACACTAATTATTGACGATTTTTCAGAAGATTCTAAGCAATCTGTTTACCAAGTACAATATTAGTTTTATTTTTGTGAAACGAATTGTATCTCTATCTTATGAACCAAATATATGTTCTTTAGATAATTTAATATTAATTAATATAATTTGGAAATTATCTTATAATTAGCCTTTTAATATAGTTTATTTAATATTACTTAATTATCGATAAAATTAATTTACAAATTAAAAGTAAATATATGTTATTAAACTTAATTTAATATTACTAAATATAATCTAAATACATGTCATAAATTTGTTACTGTTAAAATGTGATTTTTTAATTTAAAGTACATAAACGTTGTGATGGACAGTAACATATACGATCATTAAATCAATAATTTTTTCGTAGGTAACCCGCAGCCGTTATCCTTCGGGCTTCGGGTGCGCACTGGTTAACCCTACGGGCTCACGCAATAGCGTTGAACCAAGGTAAACCGCATTTAAGCAAGAGGCTCCGACTCATGAGGCATAATCATAAATTCTCCTCCCGGAGTATTATTTATTTTAAAATAATACTACAAATGATAAAGTTTACACAGAATAGAAGTCAATTCGTGTTAATAGTTTACTTTGTAGTTAGTAGTTTTTCAAATAAAAGTAAATATATGTTATTTTTACTTAATTTATCGTAACTTAATAAATTTTTAATATAATTTATAAATAAATAAAGTTTACAGAAAAATAAGTCGATTCGTGTTAGTAGTTTTTAGTTTTTCTAAAATTAAAAATAAATATAAGTTATTTTACTTAATTTAACATAACTTAATAAATATTTAATATAATTTAAAAATCGTTTAAAAAATATTTTTATTTTATAAATTAAAAAGACGATTGGATGAATACTAACTTAAAACAAAATAAAATTACAAAGAATAAAAGTCGACTTGTGTTAAAAACAAAGTTGATAGAGAATAAAAGTCAACTTATGTCATGTAAGTACCAAAATTTGGTACTTGGGTACTTTTAGCACCAAATTATGCATAGTTTCGCTTATTAATAAAGAGTATAGATGCTTAGGTTTTTTTAATATTAGTGGGTAAATTATTATGTTTACGAAAGATCTTGCCCTTTCATACTCATTTACAAATGAACCAATATGACTCCTTTTTTACACAGTTGCAAGATAACATAGGATTTTCTTAATCTGATTTTGTCAGTGATATGAATCGTGCAATAAGACTAATTGATTATAGGACTCCTCAGTTATTTACAAAGTAGGTGAGAAAATAGTTAAAGAATAATATCACAATGAGGGTTGTGTGGTCTTTTTTTTTGCCAAATTTAAAGCAGATTTAATTAATAACTTGAAAGAGATTCAATCGGGACAAACCCCCAACTGATCATGCAACCAGGTTGAAAAACAAATAGAGCTAAATAATTAGCTGTTTTGTTTCCGGATTGCTTAACAAACTGAATACACATATTCTGAAAATTAAAAATGAAGGTAATGGTTTCCCGGACAATCCAGCACGCATCTCCCCGAAAACAGTAGTTTCACAATTGACCCTCACATTAATTCGATTGATATTGCAACGTTCAGAGGACTCAGTTGCAACAACTGAGTTTAGAGGCCTCATGTTATGAACAAATATTTTTTTGTGAGAGGTGAGCACATGTGATTTTCACCACCGTTCCAAACGCACCCCAGCTATCTACCTGCCGGACACCAGCTATAGACCTGCCGAAAGTGTTGTTGATGCGAGATATCCAGATCTCCCAATACACCATCCAATTCATTTTCAACACAACCACCACATCGCACAAAGCGAGACACATCGCATAAAGCGAGACAATCAAACACACAAATAATAATTTAAACAGAATAATACGAAAACAACCCAAAATTCAAAAATCTCGGAATAACACCAAATTGTAATATGTTGTTAGACCGCAGATTTTGAATCCAAAAACTGAATTTTATTATAAAATCCAGACTCTTACCTTAGTAGATCTTAAAACTAAAGTGAAGAACTGTAATGGATTTTTCGAGTTTTGTAAAACAAATCTCGATTTTATTAAAGAAAAAGTGAATAAAAGGAGAAGATGTAGATGAATATGGAGATAGAGATGGGTATAAAGGGTGAACAAGAAGGTAGGGCGGCTAGGGTTTGATGAAGTTAGGGCGGCCGACTCTCATGGGCTGTGTGGTCTGAATTTTAAGCATATGTTCAAAATATTTTTAAACTTACGAAAGTGATGTATATATGTTTAGATTTTAAAAATCTATTTAAAATTTAGGGTTATGCAGCAGAATTCACATGATTATGAGATTCTATTTTAAGGATTGGTTCTAATTTGTGCCCACATGTATATGATTATGTATATATGTTAATTAATTTTGTTCCCACATTGCAAGTGTTCTTAAGAGTCATTGTTAGTACTCCTTTCGGGACAAGGCACCACAATGGATGACAAGGAAAATTTAAGAAAAGGTGAAATTTACAACAGGGTATTACCCGAAGAAACGTGCTTTAAAATGTAGAAGTATACGCTCCTTAAATATTGATTCAAAATCCGAACTTACATTTTATATCATTTAATGATAAGAGTAGATAATAAGTATATTAGATTTTGGAAATTGTGAGAAATTAAAGATAAAGTACCATTTTTATTTTTTTATAACCGTACTACCGACGATATTATAAATTGGGATCGTTTTCACGAGGACGTTGAAGTAGTTGTTTTCTTACATTTTTCGATTAGAAAATAATTAATGACTTGAACTTCAGACCAATAATATTATAGGCCTACACGAAACGCGGTCCTTTTACTAACTTGTAGTTCGGACCAAAAATATTATAGCCCATACGATACGCCGCCTATTTCCTAGTATAGAGTACTTTACTGACTTGATATCCCAATGCCATGTAGCAAACATAGAAATGAATTATTATACATAACCGTGTAAAAAAATTCCAACGCATGTGCTTCTGAGTTCCTTCGGCTCGAAATCTACTCACCGTTTGTGCTTCCAAATTTCTACTGTGCACGAAACCGTAGCCTTGCCTCTTCTTTCTACTCCAAGCCCTTGTAAGAGGTATTTTCTGAATTATATACTTTATTTTTTCATATCTTACTATTAAATTTCGTGATTCTATTAATTAACAAACTTTTCAATGATTACTAAGTGAAGAATTAATAATTTGAAATTTTCAGAGCTAGATATATAAAAGAATTTCTCGATTACTCTGTTCATGTATGTGTTAATACACCCCCCTTGGGATTCCACTTGTATGTTGGATTGAAGAGCGCATCACTAGAGCTCATCACAGGGGAAATATTCCAATTAGAATCAGATGAAAGTTTTAAGAATAAAAGGGTTTTATTAATTTGGCATCGGTCAAAATAGATTGGATTCCAAATCAAGCCATTTAATCTATTAAATTTTTAATACATTGGGACTTAGTATGTTAATTGTTAATAAATTTAAGTCAAGACATGATTTTCTTTAGAAATATAATCATGTCACAATTTATATGTATATATGACTAAATATAGAAAAAGAAGGCAGAGAAAGATAATGAACACAAGAGTACAGTTAACTGTGTGCATTGTTTATACTATTACAGAGCAAGATAATGAACACAAGAATACAGTGAACTGTGTGTATTGTCTATACTACCACTTCTGCTGCATTTTCTGTTGTGCTTTGTTATACAAGAAGGAAGAGTAAGTCTCTTTATATAAAAAAACATAGCTTCTCTTTAAAACTTGCTTTTGTCACTTGGTGGCTCCTCTTGCTACATTAATTATGATGTCACCATTGTGATATGATCTCACTTGTGTCATATCCTAGCTAATATTTAACAAATCATGATATATGAATTTTTTTATTTTGGAAATTTGAATGAAGATAGAGGTGCATTTGCATAATGATTCTTTGTTTTGTTTGAGATTTATAAAATTAGTCAATGATATATTTCTTCACTGAAAAGAATTATTTTATTTGATGCAAGGTGTGCAGTGACAAATTCTCCACTATGGACTTACCAGAAGAATTGATTGCTGAAATTATATCAAGAACTCCTGTGAGGACAATAGTGTCATGCAAAAGCGTGTGCAAAAGATGGTGTAATATAGTTTCAGAACCATTTTTTTCGCGTCTGCATCTCTCTATATCATCTAAAATGCTTTTACTTCATCAAGGAGACGCCGAGGACGTAGATGATGACAATGATGGTGACCTTGCAGTGGTTGAACTAGATGACCAACATCGCCAACATGATATTCATCACGAGCCTATGATGAGATTTTCCCCGGGACTTGCCTTGGGAGACTATGTGGGGTTAATTGGATCAGTTAATGGGTTAATATGCTTAGAAGATAGTTATGATGATTCAGCATATGTATGCAATCCAATTACACAAGAGTACATACGCCTTCAAGATTCCGAGTACACCAGAGTATCATATTTAAAGGGATATTATGGCTTTGGACTTGTTGAATCGAACCAACAGTACAAGATTGTACGTTTTTATAAGGGTAGATTTCCTTCAACTGAATATGACCTAGGGAGCGAGGTTTATACGCTTGGAACCGGCATGTGGAGAGATCTAGGACATGTCCCCTTCCATCTGAATGAACATGATAGGGGTCACTATGTCAGTGGCCGCCTCCATTGGTTAGCTGGTGAACTAATATGTGCTTTCGATTTGGATAGAGAATTATTTCGTCCAATGGAAGCTCCTCCACGGGCTCCTGGGAATACAGATCATTTTAGCATCTTGGGAGTCCATAATCATTTTAGGAACTTGGGAGTACTTAAAGGTTGCTTGTGTATATGTGATATAACACTATACTCTGAACTTTCTATTTGGGTGAAGAGAGATTATGGCGTGGAAGATAGTTGGAGTAAAAAACTCATCATCACTCCTAATCCTCCATTACATGAAGGTATAAATACCGACATGGTTCGGCTTCTTAAAGTTCTCAAAGATGGGAACATCTTAATGTATTGTGACCAACTTCAATTGTTCACTTATCATCCTCAACATAAAACATTGCGACATCACATTTTCCCGGAGGGTGAGTTTCTCACATTTGGTGCGATGACTTATGTCCCCGGTTTTATCAGTCTAGAGAGGAGTTTCACCTTGGAGGGTGTCAAAAGATGGGAGTCTCCTCAAGTAGAAGACTGACTTATAACCGAATAGAGCAAAACAGGATCGAAAATAGGGCCGAGTCCGAGCAGTCTCCCGAGTACTAAGGCCGAGTAATCTAAGTTGTTGAACATTGCTTATTTTACTGCAAAAATACAAGGTTTTTATAACTAGTTCCATTTCAAGAACACGTTATGTTTTAAGCTTTTCTAGTTGTTTATCTAATATTTGTATGTACTCCTAATTTCAAAATTTAATAATTACTGTAGGCTGCGAGATAACTTTAGCATTTAGTGCTTGACATTTTTATAACATTTACATATCATATAAATGATTTTTATGTTGTATGCTTGTAAATTGCTCTTGGTTGATTCTGTTTTTCATGATTCATAGTATTATTTCCCTTTCATCTTGATGAGTGTAGTTTATTTTATTTATTCAGCTTTGGCCTAGCTTTGTTGGGCTTTGGTTTTAGGTCAAATTGGTGGTCATACTTTAAATTTTTCATTTAGGAAGGCCTTGTTATAACTTCTGTTGTTAGCTAAGTTGCAGTTTGAATTATACAGCTGGTTTTACATTTGTAATCCTATCTTACATTATGTTACTTGTATAAGTTATCCACACGGAAGAACTGTAAGATTTAGAGGCATATTTCTTTTAGAGTGGCTTTTCATTTGTAGATGTTAGTATTTCCCTAAAATTGAGTGTTAAACCAAAGCGAGTTGGGTTAAGAAGTAAGTTTAAAGTCAAATGACAAAAATGCATAAGTTCATTCGGGGTTATGTATGTGAAAGTGAAAGAAAATCACAAAAACCAGTTTAATTAAACCTTAAAACTGTGTCTGATAACATATACTATAAGTGCTCTCGCTGCTCTGTCTGCGCTAGAAGCTCAAAAGTGTTCATCGGATTTAAATGTATCCTGAAAGCTTTAAAGCTGTTTAGGGCTACTCTGGTTTATCTTGATTTTCAACTTGTTTCTCGATATCTTGATTTTAATAGTTAGGAATTATGATGTAGTATGTGTCTATGACAATCTTCATTGCTTAGTTTATGATCCAAAGGCCATTATGGAAGTTTGTGTACTTTCAGTTCGAAGAAAGTTGCTGTTCAATTAACTGCCTATGTTCCTGGAGTTTGTGGGAAACTCTAACAAAGTAGGTGCTGTTGTATATGTGAACTTCTTTGACTCAGCCATTATGATTAAAGAAATGGTCGTTTGAGTATCACATTACAAGTTCGCCCTGTGGGGAATTTATATGCTACAGTGATTTTTTCCCCTCCAGTAATCATCCTCAAATTAAGACACTGCAAAAACTTGACAATTTCATAAGCCTCGTTGTAGTTTGTAATTGATGCAAATGTTCAAATTCCAAGTTTATCGGGCTCGAGTTTGTATATGGTGGTATACTTTTGGAGGTCACACAGCCTAAACGTGAGGCTGCCTGGGGTGTCACATGGGATTAAAACATAGTTTACTATTTTATCTAAATTATTTTAATCTAAAAAAACACTACAAATTAGCGATATTTTCGTAAATTTGAACCTAACTCCTTTTTTATTATATCATTTTATTGTAAGAAAAAATTTATGAACACGACGATGCTATTTACAACTATGACATACTTGAATTTAGCAAACGAACGGATCTGAGCCGTCCAGATCAAGTTTAGCTTAATTTTCTTTTTTTAGATGAGCTGAATTTAATAAACTAACGGAAAGTGATGTTCAAGATCGGCTCTTTATTATATGAATTCGAGCTGAATTTGAACAAACTCGAGTTGTCCCCTAATATTTCACATGTATTTTTTACTCGACCGAATTTAAAATATAATTTTTAGTTTTACAAATTGCATCAAGATCAAATACTAGTTTTTATTTTATAATGATATATATACAAACACTCTACCCATAATTCCTAATCTAAATCATTTATTTTTCAAGTTGTGTTTTAAGAACATAAACAATTTTATTTTAAATTTTTGAGTTCTTAATTTTAGAAATCATACATTACTTATTTTTAAAAAAAAAAATTCAATAATATACGGCATTTACACATATAATCGAAATTGAACAAACGTATGATCATATCGTTATTGAATCCTTCGTTCTTTGATAGGCAACCAAGTAATTTTTTAAAGAGATATGTACATGTTGTAATATTTCAGTTGTTGTTTTGAGCAATCAACCATAGATGCATCATCATAAAACCTTTATCACTTAATCAATATCATGAAATTTCTGCAAAATTGTAATCCCAGACATATGACCAACAAGAAATAAAAACCAAACTCTCACAATTAAGGAGAAACTAAACAAACCCAAATAAATTGGTAACCAAGGAAAAATGGAAACTAAATCAAGAAAAACAAGATTGAGGCTATTTTGAGATGGCTACTCAATAGAGAGCGAAAGAGAGTTTGTACGTTATATTTTAAAATGTCCATGTCGAAATGTTATTATGTTTAGATATTTTGCTTAAGTTTAATTTTTATAAATCACAAGTTATTTAATGATTTTATAAAATATTAAAAATTGGAGATGAGTTGGTAACAATATTGGATAGTTTCATTATGAAAAAACTAAGTGTTTAATTTAGAAATACAAGCAAATTTTCTAAAATATTTAAAAAAAATTATTAATCATGAGAAAAATGTAATAATAACAATATTTAAGTGATCAATAATAATTTATTATTTATAATATATATGAACTTTATATGAGTCGAGTTCGAGTCAAGTCTGAGTCGATTACGAGCTAAACAAGCCGAGTCAGAATCCAGCAAACAAAAAGCTCGGCTCAATTATTCATTCGAATTCATTTTCATATTCTTGATCGCCCTCGTTTAGAATACTGAACCGAATCGAGTTTACGTAAACAAGTCAATCCTGAATTTCGTTTACGAACATCTCTTCTCATTTACGGTCCTACTATTAATTGTAATATTCATCTCACTTGATTATTTACTTATTATTTAGTAAGTTAATCAAATATATTAAAAACAATATTTGTCCAGTTTTAATTTGTATTTAATCATTAAAATATAGAAATTTTTCTAACCGGTCTTGTAAAAATTGGAAATTGGACTTTATCAGTAGCGGGACCGTCTAGTTAGGGCTGTAATTCGGGCCGAGCGAGCCGAGTTTCGAGCAGAACGTAATTCGAGCCGAGATTAATCGAGTCGAGTCGAGCCGGCTCGTTTAGTTAAACGAGCCTAAACCTCTGTCCGAACTCGACTCGTTTAATTTTACGAGTCGAGTCGAGCCGGCTCATTTAGCTAAACGAGCCGGTTTTTACGAGTCGGGCGAGCCGGCTCGTTTAATTTTACACTTAATCGAGCCTAAATCTCTACCCGAACTCGTCTCGTTTAATTTCACGAGTCGAGCCGAGCCGGCTCGAGTAATTAAACGAGCCGGAACCTCTACCCGAGCTCGGCTCGTTTAACTAAACGAGCCGAGTCAAGCCCACTTAAACGAGTTCGAGCCGGGCGAACTCGCGAGCCGCCCGACTTGAATTACAGCCACACGTCTAGTGATTAATCGGCTAATCAGGGATTGATCAAAATGATTAACTGAGTCATTAATTAGAACTAATTTAATATTAGTTTTAGATATAAATATTAATATATGTAATTGTTATTTATTTTGATTATACATATACAATTTTTATTATTTATATTTATATAAAGAAATTTTAAATATGTCCCACTATTAAAGTAAATATAATTTTTGAGATGTAACTTATGAACTGAGATCAATTTAAGATGAAAAATTAAGAAAGTTTAAATAGTAATTATGTGTTTAAGAGAATAATATATATTTTTTAATTTTTTATCATTTATACTTTTAATTTTTTGATTTATATTTTTTTATATTTTTTACCAATGAGTCTGATTTTTGACCAACTAACCTGATTTTTCACGTATTAACCGGATTCATACTTTTAATTTTTTATTTATATATATATATATATTTTTTAATTTTTTACCGGTGAATCCAATTGTTTACCAATTAACCCAATTTTTAATCGACTGATTTCAATTTTTTTCGATGACTGATTTTTGTAAAACACGATTTTTAACTCGATTTTCACCTAGTCATTTCATTTTTCACCTAGTCATTTCATTTTTCACCGAAGAGTTATTAATCCCAACTTTTTGAAAGTCGGTCTTAACTTGGGTAAAATAGTATTCTAAAATTCCTTTATTCAATCGATTAATCTCCTACAAAGTACTCGACCGATTATATTTTTGAAATTTGATTAATCCTTACGAATTTTCCTTTATTGGAGTATATATATTTTATTTATTAAAATGAAATACTATATTAATTTAAATATGAATATTTATAGAAATTATGATATAATAAATATATATTTGTTAATAAATAACTAATATATTAAATATAATTTAATATTATAATAGATTTGATTTTTACTCCGATTAACAATTTCGATTAATCCTCGACTTTCAACTAATCCCAAATCGGTAGCTAGACCGATCTTCCCCGATCTCCGATTTTTACAACAGAAGGTAAAATGGTTCTTTAATAACTCAAAAGTTATAACACTAATTATTGACGATTTTTCAGAAGATTCTAAGCAATCTGTTTACCAAGTACAATATAGTTTTATTTTTGTGAAATGAAATGTATCTCTATCTTATGAAACCAAATATATGTTCTTTAGACAATTTAATATTAATTAATATAATTTGGTAATTATCTTATAATTAGCCTTTTTTTTTTTTGCTAAATATATAATTAGCCTTTTAATATAGTTTATTTAATATTACTTAATTATCGATAAAAATTAATTTACAAATTAAAAGTAAATATATGTTATTAAACTTAATTTAATATTACTAAATATAATCTAAATACATGTCATAAATTTGTTACTGTTAAAATGTTGATTTTTTAATTTAAAGTACATAAACGTTGTGATGGAGAGTAACATATACGATCATTAAATCAATAAATTTTTTTCGTAGATAACCCGCAGCCGTTATCCTTCGGCCTTCTGGTGCGCACATGGTTAACCCTACGGGCTCCGCAATAGCGTTGAACCAAGGTAACTGTATTTAAGCAAGAGGCTCCGACTCAGGAGGCATAATCATAAATTCTCCACCCGGAGTATTATTTATTTTTAAAATAATACTACAGATGATAAAGTTTACACAGAATAGAAGTCCATTCGTGTTAATAGTTTACTTTGTAGTTAGTAGTTTTTCAAATAAAAGTTAATAGTTTACTTAATTTATCGTAACTTATAAATTTTTAATATAATTTATAAATATATAAAGTTTACAGAAAAATAAGTCGATTCGTGTTAGTAGTTTTTAGTTTTTCTAAAATTAAAAATAAATATAAGTTATTTTACTTAATTAACATAACTTAATAAATATTTAATATAATTTAAAAATCGTTTAAAAAATATTTTTATTTTATAAATTAAAAAGACGATTGGATGAATACTAACTTAAAACAAAATAAATTTACAAAAAATAAAAGTCGACTTGTGTAAAAACAAAGTTGATAGAGAATAAAAGTCAACTTATGTCATGTAAGTACCAAATTTGGTACTTGGGTACTTTTAGCACCAAATTATACATAGTTTCGCTTATTAATAAAGAGTATAGATGCTTAGGTTTTTTTAATATTAGTGGGTAAATTATTATGTTTACGAAAGATCTTGCCTTTTTCGTACTCATTTACAAATGAACCCAATATGACTCCTTTTTTACACAGTTGCAAGATAACAAAGGATTTTCTTAATCTGATTTTGTCACTGATATGAATCGTGCAATAAGACTAATTGATTATAGGACTCCTCAGTTATTTACAAAGTAGGTGAGAAAATAGTTAAAGAACAATATCACAATGAGGGTTGTGTGGTCTTTTTTTTTGCCAAATTTAAAGCAGATTTTATTAATAACTTGAAAGAGATTCAATCGGGACAAACCCCCAACTGATCATGCAACCAGGTTGAAAAACAAATAGAGCTAAATAATTAGCTGTTTTGTTTTCCGGATTGCTTAACAAACTGAATACACATATTCTGAAAATTAAAAATGAAGGTAATGGTTTCCCGGACAATCCAGCACGCATCTCCCCCGAAAACAGTAGTTTCACAATTGACCCTCACATTAATTCGATTGATATTGCAACGTTCAGAGGACTCAGTTGCAACAACTGAGTTTAGAGGCCTCATGTTATGAACAAATATTTTTTGTGAGAGGTGAGCACATGTGATTTTCACCACCGTTCCAAAACGCACCCCAGCTATCTACCTGTCGGACACCAGCTATAGACCTGCCGAAAGTGTTGTTGATGCGAGATATCCAGATCTCCCAATACACCATCCAATTATTTTCAACACAACCACCACATCGCACAAAGCGAGACACATCGCATAAAGCGAGACAATCAACCACACAAAATAATAACTTAAACAGAATAATACGAAAACAACCCAAAATTCAAAAATCTCGGAATAACACCAAATTGTAATATGTTGTTAGACCGCAGATTTGAATCCAAAAACTGAATTTTATTATAAAATCCAGACTCTTACCTTAGTAGATCTTAAAACTAAAGTGAAGAACTGTAATGGATTTTTTCGAGTTTTGTAAACAAATCTCGATTTTATTAAAGAAAAATAAATAAAAGGAGAAGATGTAGATGAATATGGAGATAGAGATGGGTATAAAGGGTGAAGAAGAAGGTAGGGCGGCTAGGGTTTGATGAAGTTAGGGCGGCCGACTCTCATGGGCTGTGTGGTCTGAATTTTAAGCATATGTTCAAAATATTTTTAAACTTACGAACGTGATGTATATATGTTTAGATTTTAAAAATCTATTTAAAATTTAGGGTTATGCAGCAGAATTCACATGATTATGAGATTCTATTTTAAGGATTGGTTCTAATTTGTGCCCACATGTATATGATTATGTATATATGTTAATTAATTTTGTTCCCACATTGCAAGTGTTCTTAAGAGTCATTGTTAGTACTCCTTTCGGGACAAGGCACCACAATGGATGACAAGGAAAATTTAAGAAAAGGTGAAATTTACAACAGGGTATTACCCGAAGAAACGTGCTTTAAAATGTAGAAGTATACGCTCCTTAAATATGATTCAAAATCCGAACTTACATTTATATCATTTAATGATAAGAGTAGATATAAGTATGTTAGATTTTGGAAATTGTGAGAAATTAAAGATAAATACCATTTTTATTTTTTATAACCGTACTATCGACGATATTATAAATTGGGATCGTTTTCACGAGGACGTTGAAGTAGTTGTTTTCTTACATTTTCGATTAGAAAATAATTAATGACTTGAACTTCAGACCAATAATATTATAGGCCTACACGAAACGCGGGTCCTTTTACTAACTTGTAATTCGGACCAAAAATATTATAGCCCATACGATACGCCGCCTATTTCCTAGTATAGAGTACTTTACTGACTTGATATCCCAATGCCATGTAGCAAACATAGAAATGAATTGTTATACATAACCGTGTAAAAAAATTCCAACGCATGTGCTTCTGAGTTCCTTCGGCTCGAAATCTACTCACCGTTTGTGCTTCCAAATTTCTACTGTGCACGAAACCGTATAGCCTTGCCTCTTCTTTCTACTCCAAGCCTTGTAAGAGGTATTTTCTGAATTATATACTTTATTTTTTCATATCTTACTATTAAATTTCGTGATTCTATTAATTAACAAACTTTTCAATGATTACTAAGTGAAGAATTAATAATTTGAAATTTTCAGAGCTAGATATATAAAAGAATTTCTCGATTACTCAGTTCATGTATGTGTTAATACACCCCCCTTGGGATTCCACTTGTATGTTGGATTGAAGAGCGCATCACTAGAGCTCATCACAGGGGAAATATTCCCATTAGAATCAGGATGAAAGTTTTAAGAATAAAAGGGTTTTATTAATTGGCCTCGGTCAAATAGATTGGATTCCAAATCAAGCCATTTAATCTATTAAATTTTTAATACATTGGGACTTAGTATGTTAATTGTTAATAAATTTAAGTCAAGACATGATTTTCTTTAGAAATATAATCATGTCACAATATATATGTATATATGACTAAATATAGAAAAAGAAGGAGAGAAAGATAATGAACACAAGATTACAGTTAACTGTGTGCATTGCTATACTACTACAGAGCAAGATAATGAACACAAGAATACAGTGAACTGTGTGTATTGTCTATACTACCACTTCTGCTGCATTTTCTGTTGTGCTTTGTTATACAAGAAGGAAGAGTAAGTCTCTTTATATAAAAAAACATAGCTTCTCTTTAAAGCTTGCTTTTGTCACTTGGTGGCTCCTCTTGCTACATTAATTATGATGTCACCATTGTGACATGATCTCACTTGTGTCATATCCTAGCTAATATTTAACAAATCATGATATATGAATTTTTTTATTTTGGAAATTTGAATGAAGATAGAGGTGCATTGCATAATGATTCTTTGTTTTGTTTGAGATTTATAAAATTAGTCAATGATATATTTCTTCACTGAAAAGAATTATTTATTTGATGCAAGGTGTGCAGTGACAAATTCTCCACTATGGACTTACCAGAAGAATTGATTGCTGAAATTATATCAAGAACTCCTGTGAGGACAATAGTGTCATGCAAAAGCGTGTGCAAAAGATGGTGTAATATAGTTTCAGAACCATGTTTTTTCGCGTCTGCATCTCTCTATATCATCTAAAATGCTTTTACCTTCATCAAGGAGACTGCCGAGGACGTTAGATGATGACAATGATGGTGACCTTGCAGTGGTTGAACTAGATGACCAACATCACCAACATGATATTCATCACAAGCCTATGATGAGATTTTCCCCGGGACTTGCCTTGGGAGACTATGTGGGGTTAATTGGATCAGTTAATGGGTTAATATGCTTAGAAGATAGTTATGATGATTCAGCATATGTATGCAATCCAATTACACAAGAGTACATACGCCTTCAAGATTCCGAGTACACCAGAGTATCATATTTAAAGGGATATTATGGCTTTAGACTTGTTGAATCGAACCAACAGTACAAGATTGTACGTTTTTATAAGGGTAGATTTCCTTCAACTGAATATGACCTAGGGAGCGAGGTTATACGCTTGGAACCGGCATGTGGAGAGATCTAGGACATGTCCCCTTCCATCTGAATGAACATGATAGGGGTCACTATGTCAGTGGCCGCCTCCATTGGTTAGCTGGTGAACTAATATGTGCTTTCGATTTGGATAGAGAATTATTTCGTCCAATGGAAGCTCCTCCACGGGCTCGTGGGAATACAGATCATTTTAGCATCTTGGGAGTCCATAATCATTTTAGGAACTTGGGAGTACTTAAGGTTGCTTGTGTATATGTGATATAACACTATACTCTGAACTTTTTATTTGGGTGAAGAGAGATTATGGCGTGGAAGATAGTTGGAGTAAAAAACTCATCATCACTCCTAATCCTCCGTTACATGAAGGTATAAATACCGACATGGTTCGGCTTCTTAAAGTTCTCAAAGATGGGAACATCTTAATGTATTGTGACCAACTTCAATTGTTCACATTATCATCCTCAACATAAAACATTGCGACATCACATTTTCCCGGAGGGTGAGTTTCTCACATTTGGTGCGATGACTTATGTCCCCGGTTTATCAGTCTAGAGAGGAGTTTCACCTTGGAGGGTGTCAAAAGATGGGAGTCTCCTCAAGTAGAAGACTGACTTATAACTCGAATAGAGCAAACAGGATCGAAAATAGGGCGAGTCCGAGCAGTCTCCCGAGTACTAAGGCCGAGTAATCTAAGTTGTTGAACATTGCTTATTTTTACTGCAAAAATACAAGGTTTTTATAACTAGTTCCATTTCAAGAACACGTTATGTTTTAAGCTTTTCTAGTTGTTTATCTAATATTTGTATGTACTCCTAATTTCAAAATTTAATAATTACTGTAGGCTGCGAGATAACTTTAGCATTTAGTGCTTGACATTTTTATAACATTTACATATCATATAAATGATTTTTATGTTGTAGCTTGTAAATTGCTCTTGGTTGATTCTGTTTTTCATGATTCATAGTATTATTTCCCTTTCATCTGATGAGTGTAGTTTATTTTATTTATTCAGCTTTGGCCTAGCTTGTTGGGCTTTGGTTTTAGGTCAAATTTGGTGGTCATACTTTAAATTTTTCATTTAGGAAGGCCTTGTTATAACTTCTGTTGTTAGCTAAGTTTGCAGTTTGAATTATACAGCTGGTTTACATTGTAATCCTATCTTACATTATGTTACTTGTATAAGTTATCCACACGGAAGAACTGTAAGATTTAGAGGCATATTTCTTTTAGAGTGGCTTTTCATTTGTAGATGTTAGTATTTCCCTAAAATTGAGTGTTAAACCAAAGCGAGTTGGGTTAAGAAGTAAGTTTAAAGTCAAATGACAAAAATGCATAAGTTCATTCGGGGTTATGTATGTGAAAGTGAAAGAAAATCACAAAAACCAGTTTAATTAAACCTTAAAACTGTGTCTGATAACATATACTATAAGTGCTCTCGCTGCTCTGTCTGCGCTAGAAGCTCAAAGTATCCTGAAAGCTTTAAATTAAAGCTGTTTAGGCTACTCTGGTTTATCTTGATTTTCAACTAGTTTCTGGATATCTTGATTTCAAAGATTTATGATGAAGTATGTGTCTATGACAATCTTCAGTGCTTAGTTTATGATCAGAAGGCCATTTATGAAAGGTTGTGTACTTTCAGTTTGAAGGAAGTTTCAAATTTGTGTAGTGTAAATATGAGGCTATCAGGGGGTATACATGAGATTAAAACAATTAGTTATATTATTTTGATAACAAAAACTCTAAAAAGTAAGAAAAAATTATAAATATGATTTAACCTTTCTTTTTTTTTGTTATATCTTATTTTATAAGAAAAATTCTACAACACTATATTAATATCGATAGATAAGTTATACAAAATTCTGAAAAAAAATTTAAATCAGAATCTGAATCTATTATAAAACAAATTTTAAAAACCGATTACTTATATTAATTGTAATATTATATGACTTAATTGCACTTGATTTGCTTGAACTTTAAATATTTTGCAAGGAGATTGACTATATTATTTTTGACAGTAAATGGATAAATATTTATTTGAATCAAAGCCATGTGTGAATTTCTTAACACTATGGTGGCTCATCCTTTCCGTCAAATTTCATGTTAAATATTAGTGATCATAGTAATGTCATAATAAAGATTTTTTATCTCTCTACTGTCCCTCTTTCTCTACCCAAACACACACACAAACTATATATACCTCATAAATACACCCACATACATCATGTAGGCGCCCATACATATACTCACTTACATCACTTAGGCGCAGTCCCTCTCCCATTATTAGCACAACACACACATAATTAAGTCCCACATACATCAACAACCTCAGACATACATAATTAACTCGCACATACATCAACAACCTCATACACAGGCCTACAAATACAACAAACACATCTCTCCAGCTTCTACTTTCTCTCTTCATCTCTCCCAAGTCGTTTTATTTTGTAAAATCTGCAGAATTCCGTCGGGTACATCATTGTGACCAGGGATCTAGATATACGCCCCTTCCCCCAAATTGTGTTCACAATATATACACCAACATAGTCGTCACTCAATCTATATTCAAGAATACTCCCTTTAATATCATTATTTCATTTCAAACTCAAAAATACCCAATTTTTATACATGAATCCCTAATTTTCAAGTTGGGTTTAAATCTTATTACTTATATTTTTAGGCAAAAATTATAATATAAAGAGCCTTTAAAAAACAGGAAGGGACAACAATAGATATCAATTTGACACAAGTAAAGATTTAGCAATTTTCACTGCAAAAAATTTAAAAGTTCATAATTTGGGTTGTTAACTAATTTTATTAAACGGACATTTCCTCAAATATTAATTTGAATGTAGTTACCAAAATACAAAAAATTCATTTTAAGGGTAAAATGCTTTGTTAGTAAACCAAATATTTAGTTAACACTATTCCATAAATTCATAAGTGCAGAAAAATATAGAAACAATCTGTTAGCATACAATGAATTGGTTGTTGTTTAATCCTTATCACTGCAGTTCCTCTAGCTGTGCATAAAAAGGGAAAAATACACAGAATAACACATAGTTGAGTTGGCTTTATTCAGATCGATCTTACATGCACATCGATTAATCGAAGAATGACAATGAGACGGTTAAGATATCCGTGCGAAGCAAGATCAAAATATCAATATTAAATAATGAATATAAAAGTTTATTTTAATTTTTTATTAAAATTTATAATAACATAAAAATTGTACGATTATTACAATTTTTCTTTTTAAATTATATGTAGTTTTATTAACTCAAATCTTATTAGAACAACAAACTCAACGTTATGTATATTGTTGGTCAAAAGACATAACTAATATTTACATCGAAACTTTAGTCGCAACCGATTGATGGATAATTTAACAAAAAACTAAATCAACATTACTAAGTAATTGCATATTTAATTTATTATTGTTAGCTGAATTTATGTTTTTATATAATTTGTGATTGAATACTTTTTCTAATAAAATATTCATTATGTATGTATAAATTTGCATTTTGTGCTAAAATAGAAGTCTTAGGTATGAATCTATAAATTACAATGTATATACGATTCCGTTTATATAAAAATAATTATATATATTATATATTAGAATCAAAAAATGGGTAAAATATTACATATAAAATTTTAAGTCATATCTGAATAAAAAAAAGAATTAAAATGGTATATTTAGAGCCATAGTAATATTAAAAAAGGGTGAAACCAAAAGTTCAAAAAAACCGAAAAGGGGTGAAACCAAAGTATCCCTTAAAAATGGTTTCCTTATTATTTATTAATAACATTGTTTAAAGGTTTTCATTTTATTATTTTAATAAAAATAAAAAAGAATTCTAGAAAAAATAGAAATCGTAATTATAATATGATTCCAATCTATATTTTGTTAAAAAATAACATAGAACTCTACATGAAAGAGAAATATAGCGCTCAAACCAAAATAAGAGGTAACCGTACTAAGATGAAAACCAAGTTCTCTATTCATAAATAATTAGAGTTCTACGAAAATAGAATTTTAGTCATATTACGGTTTGAAACAATTTTATTATTTTCCAGTGGTGAAACCAAAATACAGTTTTATTATATTCATACCATTTTTACTAAAATGGAATTCCAACAACAAATTAAAAAATTATAATTTAAACACATGACCTATTTACTTGGTCATGGTTTTATAGTTCTGGGAACTTATTTAGTTGAGTCAATTTATGAACTTGTTTATTATAAAATATAATTAAAAATATGATCAAACCTCTAAATATAATAAAAAAGCATGGCTTATAAAAATTTTAAAAAAATGAGTAAAATACATATAGAATTATAAGTCATCTAGTATAAAAAGCGATAAAAATAATACACTTAGAGTTATAACATGAATCATAAAGGGTGAAACCAAAAGGTGATGGAACTAAAAAATAAGTGAAACTAAAGTAGCACTTAAAATTGGTTTCGTTTATTATAAAGAAAAATGGGTAAAATAATACATATAGAATAAAGTCATATAAGAATCAAAAGTATAAAAAATACACTTAGAGTTATAACATGAATCATAAAAACTGAAAATAAAAGGTGATAGAACCAAAAAATAGTGAAACAAAGTATCACATAAAAAGTTTAAAAAAAAATGGATAAAAATAATATATATAGAATTATAAGTCATATAGAAATTAAAAAGGATAAAAGTAATACACTTAGAGCTATAACATAAATCATGAAAAGTGAAACCAAAAGGTGGTGGTACCAAAATATGAGTGAAATCAAGGTACCACTTACAAAGAGGTTTCGCTTATTAATAAAGGTTATTAATTTGTTAGTAATTTAATTCAGTTACCTTCTTACGTTATTTTCAAAGCGATGGCTGACACTTTAGTGGCGCGTCCTTTCCGTCAAATTTCACTTTGAATATTAAGGATCGTAGTAATGCCATAATAAAGATTCTTTATCTCTCTCACTTCCCTCTTCCTCCACCCAAATACACACATAAAGGATATATACCATAAATACACCCACGTACATCACGTAGACGCGCATACATATACTCATTTACTTATCACGTAGGCGCATACATATACTCATCAATGCACATACAGATACTCACTTACTTATCACATTGGCGCAGACATATACTCATCAATACATGTCTTTGTCTCGTCTCTCCCATTATTCGCACAACACACATAACTAACTCGCACATACATCAACAACTGCATACACAGGCCTACAAATACAGCGAACACACATCTCTCCCGCTTCTACTTTCTCCATTCATCTTTCCCCTCTCATTTTATTTTGTAAAAATTTGCAGAATTCGGTCGGGTACCCTCATTTGCGACC